>NC_135823.1:240000-398604 GCF_964213995.1 Mustelus asterias
CCAACATCCATCGTCAGTCTTTGTGGACATAGAAGGGAGAGAGAGAGAGACAGAGAGAGCGAGCGACAGAGAGAGAGAGACAGAGAGACAGACAGACAGAGAGAGAGAAAGACAGAGAGAGAGAAAGACAGAGAAGGAGAGATAGAGAGAGAGAGAGACAGAGAGAGAGAGAGAGAGAGAGAGAAGGAGGGAGAGAGAGAGAGAGAGAGCGAAGGAGAAAGAGACAGAGCGAGACTGAGAGAGATAGAGAGAGACAGAGACACCGAGGGAGACAAAGAGAAAGAGAGAGACAGCGAGACAGAGAGAGACAGAGAGAGAGAGAGAGGGGGGGGGGGGGGCGGGGGGGAGACAGAGAGAGAGGGACAATGAGAGAGAGAATGACAGAGATAGGGATACAGGGAAAAAGAGAGAGAGAGGCGTGAGAGGGAGAGAGAGAGGGAGAGAGAGAGAGAGGGAGACAGAGACAGAAAGAGAGAGAAGGCAGAAAGAGAGATAGACACAGAGACAGAGATACAGAGAGAGAGAGAGGCAGACAGAGACACAGAAAGAGAGAGAGAGAGAGAGAAGGGAGAGAGAGAGACAGAGAGAGAGAGAGAGACTGAGACAGAGACACAGAGAGAGACAGACAGACAGCGGTAGAGAGAGACAGACAGACACAGAGAGCGAGAGGACAACGGAGAGAGAGAGAGAGAGACAGATAGAGGTAGAGAGAGACAGACAGATAGAGAGAGAGAGAGAGAGAGAGAGAAAGAGAGATGCTGAGAGAGAGAGAGAGAGAGAGAGAAGGCGACTGAGAGAGAGAGAGAGTGAGTTTGCAATCTTACCAATCATTGAACTCTAATTTTTTCGCTCATCCCGATGTGGTGCAATGATTGGAGGTTGGCCAGTCCTCAACATTCCCTCAGTGCAATCATGAATTACAGCAGCTGCTGTCCACACCATCCAGCCTGTACAGTGAGGCATATGCCCCTTGCCCCCTCTTCTTGCATAATGCCCTCCTGTCCCCATCATCCCTTCCTTCACAGCACCTATGGAATTCTTTTGCATGTGCTGAAAGTGGATAAGGCTAAAGGTTTCCTTCAGCAGGGGATGTGAACCTCCAGGGAAGTTGTGCTGCACTGAGTGACATTGGCACTGGCTCGAATTTGAGTTGCCCTCGCGCTCTTTGGTGAGACCCAGCAAGTTTCTGGGGGCATTAATGCCATCCAGTGAGATTTGGATAAGAGAGGAGGGAACAGCAGGCATTACTCGATAGCGATCATCGTCCTTTAAGCAGCTTCCCCTGCATGTCTCAGCACTGCGGCTGGTTCTGATATGGATTACCTGGCAGCATTCCTTCCAGCTGCTGCTGGGGAGCCTGACCCTTGCATGAACTCACCCTTCCCATTCCTCTCCCTGATCTGGTGTGAGACTGTGAATGAAGGAAATTTCAGGAGGTGTTCCAACATCCAACGCACAGTTAGATTGATGTGACATTAATGTCATTTTAAAAGATTTTTAAAAAAATCATGACCTCTGCAGTCAATGCTTCACAGCTCTGAGCCTTAGGTGATGTCATAGGGAGGAAGGCGAAAAAGAAAGTATGCCGGTTAGGTGACAAGGTTTGGTTTTAAATTCGTCTTGGTTGCCGTGTTAGAAGCTTGGCTGAACGAAGTCTCTCTGCCTTCTGTTTTATTTTGAAAGTTTTACCAGTTAGCTGAAGGCACATCTTGTTTGACACCCTGCAGTAAATAATCTGTGTTTTGGTTTGGGGAAGCTGATGACTACAAGCTGCTCTGAGTTTTTAAGATCATTTGAAATCAGCATTCAAGCCAGGAACGAGATTCCAGTTTTGTGTGAGCTTTAGCCTGTGCAGTGATAAATCTGTTTCGAGGTTTTTATTTATTGGATATTACTTTTGATTTGAACATCTGATCCATATTGGTTAAGGGTTATACATTGTTGTAGTTGTTTTGTTTTTGTTTGTAATTGTTAAAAGTTCTTGCTAATTTTCTTCCCATACATGTTAACTTTTTTCTTAAATAAACTGTGTTTGATAAAAGCTCCCGAGTGGGTCACTTGAATTATACCTGAAGTGAAACATCTCATGTTTATCCCAGCCAAATTCAAGATGCAAAACTTGTGGTTCAGGAAGGCTTCATGAAACACTTTGGAGTTTCTGACCTGAACCATAACGAGGGAGAGAGGTCCTGGGTCAGTTGCAGTTTTTTATTCACTGGTGGGGCATGAACATCACTGTCTGGGCCAGCATTTATTGCCCATCCCTGGCGACTGAGAGCAGTTGAGCGTCTCGTACATTTTTTTGCTCTGGAGTCACATGTGGGCGAGACCAGGTAAGGACGACCGATTTCCTAGTTAACCAGATGGGCTTTTCTGACAATGGTTTCATGGTCACCAGAAGATTCTTAATTCCAAACATTTTGCATTGAATTCAAATTCCACCATCTGTCATGGCAGCATTCGAACATGAGTCCCCAGCAGATTAGCTGAGTTTGAGGATTAATATTGTAGCTATACCACTAAGCCATCGCCTCCCCAGAAGCAATTGGATGTGCTGAAAGTGACGAAGCATGAAGGTGCCCTTCAAAGAACAAAGAACAAAGAACAAAGAACAGTACAGCACAGGAAAAAGGCCCTTCGGCCCTTCAAGCCTGTGCCGCCCATTGGTCCAACGAGACCAATCGTTTGTATCCCTCCATTTCCAGGCTGCTCATGTGACTATCCAGGTAAGTCTTAAACGATGTTAGCGTGTCTGCCTCCACCATCCTACTTCGCTGTGCATTGCAGGCCCCCACCACCCTCTGTGTAAAATACACCCCTCTAATATCTGAGTTATACTTTGCCCCTCTCACCTTGAGCCCGTGACCCCTCGTGATCGTCACTTCTGATCTGGGAAAAAGCTTCCCACTCGTTCACCCTATCTGTCCCCTTCATAATCTTGCACACCTCTATTAGGTCTCCCCTCATTCTCCGTCTTTCCAGGGAGAACAAGCCCAGTTTACCCAATCTCTCCTCATAGCTAAGACCCTCCATACCAGGCAACATCCTGGTAAACCTTCTCTGCACTCTCTCTAACGCCTCTACGTCCTTCTGGTAGTGCGGCGACCAGAACTAGACACAGTACTCCAAATGTGGCCGAACCAGCGTTCTATACAGCTGCATCATCAGACTCCAGCTTTTATACTCTATACCCCGTCCTATAAACCCAAGCATACCATATGCCTTCTTCACCATCTTCACCACCTGTGCTGCCACCTTCAAGGATTTGTGGACTTGCACACCTAGGTCCCTCTGTGTTTCTATACTCTTGATGGCTCTGCCATTTATTGTATAACTCCTCCCGACATTATTTCTTCCAAAATGCATCAGTTCGCATTCATCCGGATTAAATTCCATCTGCCACCTCTCCGCCCAATTTTCCAGCCTATCTATATCCTGCTGTATTGCCCGACAATGCTCATCGCTATCGGCAAGTCCAGCCATCTTCGTGTCATCCACAAACTTGCTGATAACACCAGTTGCGCCTTCTTCCAAATCATTTATATATATCACAAATAGCAGAGGTTCCAGTACAGAGCCCTGCGGAACACCACTGGTCGCAGACCTCCAGCCGGAATAAAGTCCGGAAAAATCAGTAGGAGATGTGAACGTTTGGGTGAAGCTGTGCTGTACTGATAGCTTTGAAATGTGTCAACTTCCAACACTGACGAAGGGTTTGAAGGGAGAGGGGTCCTGGGTCAGGGATAGTTGCTGTGTGTGAGGAGAGTTGAGGCACGGCCGGTCTGAGTCGGGGGTTTTGGCATGAGGACGGCACTATGCCGGACTGTGAGAGGTGAACAGATCCAGGTATGCAGTAGTCCAGATGTGCGAAGTTTCCTTGGAGCCAGAATGTCAGAGTTCTGTTCGGACACAGGACAGAACCAACACTTTTGACATACCGCAAATGATGTGGATCGGGTTCGCTGCAATACTTCAAAGAGGCAATGGAAGTGGAAAAGGAAGGCCTCTGAATCACGGGGACCCTCCCGAAGTCACCCCCTTCCCTCCAATTCCAACCACAGTTGGCCTTCTTTGTTCGACTGGAGCAGGACTGAGGGAGAGATTCTTAGCAGGAGTGCTGAGGGTAAGCAAAGTACTGATTTATTTATTTATTTAATTGTATTCCTTGTTTGTTTCGCGAGCTTTTTTCAATGTTTTAAATAAAAGGAAGTGAGGTCAGCTGAAGGGGATTCTGGTAGGTTGAGTTCTTAGTATAAAAATTAGTTACCTGGGGGGTTCGACCTCTTTGTTCGACTGGAGCATAAAAAGCCGGCCGCACTATATAGCGGGCAGCGTCGGGAGCGGGCAGCAGAGTGTGTGGGAAGCAGAGTGTGAGCTTTAAGGGCTTTGGCTCACAGGGCTTAGGCTGAAAGGGCGAGGCAAGGTAAGTTATTTTTATCCAAACCTGTATCGGATAAGGGTAGCTATGAGCGATAGGCCAGTTCGGTGCTTCCAGTGTGGGATGTGGGAGTTCCTGGAAACACCTAGCCTCCCAGAGGTTCACATTTGTGCCAGGTGCGTGGAACTGCAGCTCCTGAGGGACCGTGTCACGGAACTGGAGCTGCAGATTGCTGACCTTGGTCTAGTCAGGGAGAATGAGAGAATAATTGACATGAGTTATAGGCAACTAGTTACACCGGGGCATCGGGAGGAAGACACGTGGGTCACAGTTAGGAGGAGTAAAGGTCAGAAGGGTAACGTACCAGAGAGTACTCCAGTGGCTGTCTCTCGTAATAGGAAGGGCTCGGCGACAGGTGTGAGAGGGGAGGGGAGTGAGCAATTAGAGGAGGGGTCACCTGTGGTTGTCCCACTCCAAAACAAGTATATTGTTTTGGATAGTGTGGGGGAGGATGACTCTCCAGGGGTAAGCCATAGTGACCAGGTCACTGGCACACAGTCAGGCTCTGTGGCCCGGAAAGGAAAGAGAGGGGTCAGGAGAGCAATAGTGGCGGGGGATGCGTCGGTTAGAGGCACGGACAGGCGATTCTGTGGGTGTGAACGGGACTCCAGGATGGTAGTCTGCCTACCTGGTGCTGGGGTCATGGATGTCTCCGAGTGGATAGGAGGCAAATTAAAAGGGGAAGATAAAGAAACGGATGTCATTGTACACATTGGTGCAAATGGCGTAGATAGGAAGAGCAGGGGGATCCTACGATAGCAATTCAGGGAGTTGGGAAATAGGCTGAAAAGTAGGGCCTCCAGGATGGCCATCTCTGGGCTGCTCCCAATGCCTCGTGCCAGTGAGGCTAAGAATAGGGAGCGAGTAAAATTGAATGCTTGGCTAAAAGATTGGTCCAGGAGGGAGGGCTTCATTTTCCTAGATCAATGGGAAGTTTTCAGGAGAGGATGGCACCTGTAAAAGAAGGACGGGTCACAACTCAGTTGGAATGGCACGAATATCCTGGCTGGGAGTTTTGCTAGTGCAGTTCGGGGGGTTTAAACTAGTATGGCAGGGGGGAGGGGATCAAAATATTAGGTCTACAAGTGTAGAGGCTGGGGACGAGCTTGGGGCTGGGACAAGGCTGGTAAAGAAGAAGAGCACTATGGGGGAGGATGACCTCACTGGGCCTGGAGGTCTGGAGTGCTTATACTTCAATGCAAGGAGCGTAGCAGGTAAGACAGATGAACTTAGGGCCTTAATGCTCACGAGGAATTTGGATGTGGTTGCGGTGACAGAGACTTGGTTGAAAGAGGGACAGGACTGGCAGCTGAATATTCGGGGGTACAAGTGTTTTAGGCGAGACAGAGGAGGGGCCAAAAGAGGGGGGGAGTAGCAGTATTAGTTGGAGAGCATATTACAGCGGTGCAGAGGGAGGACAATTCAGAGGGGTCGTGTAACGAGTCACTCAGGGTGGAGCTTAGAAACAGGAAGGGCGCAGTCACTATGTTGGGGGTGTACTACAGGCCCCCCAACAGCCCAAGGGAAGTGGAAGAACGGATATGTCAGGAGATACTGGATAGGTGCAGGAAAAATAGGGTTGTTGTAGTGGGAGACTTCAATTTCCCTGGTACAGACTGGAAATCGCTGAGAGCAGGGACTCTGAATGGGGAGGAATTTGTAAAATGCGTACAGGAGGCACGGTAGCACAGTGGTTAGCACTACTGCTTCACAACTCCAGGGACCTGGGTTCGATTCCCGGCGTGGGTCACTGTCTGTGTGGAGTTTGCACATTCTCCTCGTGTCTGCGTGGGTTTCCTCCGGGTGCTCCGGTTTCCTCCCACAGTCCAAAGATGTGTGGGTTAGTTTGATTGGCCATGCTAAAATTGCCCCTTAGTGTCCTGAGATGCGTAGGTTAGAGGGATTAGCGGGTAAAATATGGAGGGATATGGGGGTAGGGCCTGGGTGGGATTGTGGTCGGTGCCGACTCGATGGGCCGAATGGCCTCTTTCTGAACTGTAGGTTTTTTTTAAAAAAAGGAGCGTTCTTTGGAACAATATGTAGATAGCCCGACTAGAGAGCGGGCTAGACTGGACCTCGTACTGGGGAATGAGCCCGGTCAGGTCTTCAACGTTTCGGTAGGGGAACATGTGGCAAATGGTGACCACAATTCTGTTAGCTTTAGGATAGTGATGGAAAAGGATGAGTGGTGTCCCAAGGGTAAGGTGTTGGATTGGGGGAAGGTTAACTTTAGTGGGATTAGGCAGAAATTGGCAGCTCTTGATTGGGAGAGGCTGTTTGAGGGTAAATCCACATCTGGCATGTGGGAGTCTTTGAAGGAACAGTTGTAAGGGCTACAGGACAGGCATATGCCTGTTAAAAAGGATAGGAAGGGTAGGATTCCAGAACCGTGGATAACCAGGGAAATTGAGGGACTGGTCAAAAAGAAAAGAGAGGCGTATGGTAGGTCCAGGCAGCTAAAAACGGAGGGAGCTCTGGAGGAGTACAAAGAAAGTAGGAAATAAATCAAATGGGGAATTAGAAGAGCAAAAAGGGGTCACGAAATGTTCTTTGCAGACAGGATTAAGGAGAATCCCAAGGCATTTTATTCATACGTTAGGAACAAAAGGGTTGTCAGGGAAAAAATCGGACCTCTCAGGGACAAAAGTGGGGAATTATGCTTGGAGCCCAAAGAAGTAGGGGAGATCCTAAATGAATACTTTGCGTCGGTATTCACAAAGGAGAGGGATGTGTTGACTGGGAATGTCTCGGAGGGGAGAGTTGAACCGTTGGAGAAAATCTCCATTACAAAGGAGGAAGTGTTAGGTTTGTTAGAGAATTTAAAGACTGACAAATCCCCAGGGCCTGATGGAATCTATCCAAGGCTGCTCAGGGAGACGAGAGATGAAATCGCTGGGCCTCTGATGCAAATCTTTGTCTCGTCACTGGACGCAGGTGAGGTCCCAGAGGATTGGAGGATAGCTAATGTGGTCCCGTTATTTAAGAAGGGTAGGAAGGATAACCCGGGTAATTATAGGCCGCTGAGCTTGATGTCCGTGGTGGGGAAGTTGTTGGAGAAGATTCTTAGAGATAGGATGTATGAGCATTTAGAAAGGAATAAACTCATTAACGATAGTCAGCATGGTTTTGTGAGAGGGAGGTCATGCCTCACTAACCTGGTGGAGTTTTTTGAAGAAGTGACAAAAATGGTTGACGAGGGAAGGGCCGTGGATGTTGTCTATATGGACTTTAGTAAAGCGTTTGACAAAGTCCCTCATGGCAGGCTGGTGAAAAAGGTTGGATCCCATGGGATAAAGGGGGAGGTGGCTAGATGGGTGGAGAACTGGCTTGGTCACAGAAGACAGAGTGTGGAGGTGGAAGGGTCTTTTTCCGGCTGGAGGCCTGTGACGAGTGGTGTTCCGCAGGGCTCTGTATTGGGACCTCTGCTGTTCGTGATTTATATGAATGATCTGGAAGAAGGTGTAACTGGGGTGATCAGTAAGTTTGCGGATGGCACAAAATTGGCAGGACTTGCAGATAGTGAGGAGCATTGTCAGAAGCTACAGAAGGATATAGATAGGCTGAAAATTTGGGCAAAGAAATGGCAGATGGAGTTCAATCCTGATAAATGCGAAGTGATGCATTTTGGTAGAAATGATGGAGGGAGGAGCTATATGATAAATGGCAGAACCAGAAAGGGTGTAGATACGCAGAGGGACCTGGGTGTGCAAGTCCACAGATCCTTGAAAGTGACGTCACAGGTGGAGAAGGTGGTGAAGAAGGCATATGGCATGCTTGCCTTTATAGGACGGGGCATAGAGTATAAAAGTTGGGGTCTGATGTTGCAGATGGATAGAACGTTGGTTCGGCCGCATCTGGAATACTGCATCCAGTTCTGGTCGCCACACTACCAGAAGGACGTGGAGGCTTTGGTGAGAGTACAGAGGAGGTTTACCAGGATGTTACCTGCTATGGAGGGGCTTAGTTATGAGGAGAGATTTAGTAAACTGGGGTTGTTCTCCCTGGAAAGACGGAGGATGAGTGGAGACTTAATAGAGGTGTATAAAATTATGAAAGGCATAGATAGGGTGAACGGTGGGAAGCTTTTCCCCAGGTCGGTGGTGACGTTCACGAGGGTAATAGGTTCAAGGTGAAGGGGGGGAGGTTTAACACAGGTATCAGACGGACATATTTTACACAGAGGGTGGTGGGGGCCTGGAATGCGCTGCCAGGCAAGGTGGTGGAGGCGGACACACTGGGAACGTTTAAGACTTATCTAGACAGCCATATGAACGGAGTGGAAATGGAGGGATACAAAAGAATGGTCTAGTTTGGACCAGGGAGCGGCGCGGGCTTGGAGGTTCGAAGGGCCTGTTCCTTTGCTGTATTGTTCTTTGTTCTTGTTGAGTCAGACACGTCCCCCAAGCAAGCCAACGTCGCTTGAAAATTAACACTTATCTCCTTGCTCCCTCTCCAATGCCTTGCCGCCTGTTCCTCGCTTATCAAGAGTTACACCAAACCCCGGTGACCTCTGGCAGCGATGTGACTGGATATCACTTGGCCACTGGATCTGCGGTCGGGTTTGACTCCCGGTTTGTGTCACTGCCTGTACAGAGTTTGTACGTTTTCCTCGTGCGTCCGTTTCCTCCGGGACCTCCGGTTTCTTCCCACAGTCCGAAAGACGTGCTGGTTAGGTGCCTTGAGTATGCTAAATTCACCCTCAGTGTACCCGAACAGGCGTTGGAGTGTGGCAACTGTGGGATTTTCAAATAATTTCATTGCAGTGTTAATATAAGTCTACTTGTGACTAATAAACAATCAACTTAAATAAATGAATAAACTAATGACATTCCAGTTAAAGTATTGGCATCATCATTGGGTTTCCGCCTGCTTTGTGTCAGAACCCAGGAGCGGTGGGAAAGGCATTTCCGGTTTATCCTGATAACTCTTACGCCCGTCGCGAATCCCTTGTTTCCGCCGACGCCCCATTCACCAGCGCAGCGGGATTCCCGCCGGTCGCCTGAAGATGTCAGAGAGTCGCCCCCTTCTGCTCAGGCAGAGAAATCCACCAGTCACATAATCGCACAGGATTCATATTGGTAATTAAAACAGATTTCAGTTCCACTCAGATTATGTTTAAGCATAACAATTATTGGTCAATGGAAACATTTGGTGCAGTGTTAGAATCGAAGAATGATTTATTTTGCTTACATAAAGGAATCTTAAAACAAATAACAATCCCGTCATTAACTGGAGTTACAGAATCCGTATTGAAAGCTGAGGTACAAAAACAAGGAAGGCCCCAGTGTGTCATTTCACACTTGAATGACCTTACTATAGTAGAATATCTTTCACAATGCTGAAGAAAACTCGCTACACATTTGATAAAATGAGCCAGTCTTTCTAATCTGCGGCCAGTATGCGGGAAAAGTTAAGCTGTTTGAGGGGAATGTACTTGCTCCCATGTTGAATTCCACAGAGCAGAGCATACATTGGTAATTCCAGTCTCCTGCGTCATACATCACAGACAAAATTCCCCGATTCTCATTTCCGGTTCTTCTTTTTTGACCTTATTTCCAATGCAGCCAAATCCAGGGACGCGTAGAGGGGTCCACCCTGAGACTGGGAAATATATTCAACAGAAATGATCGAAGTGGTTCAAATAATGGGCTTTTACCCCAAATTAATTCCAATGCATTTTATTACAAGGGGTTCAATGCACTCACCTGTATTCCACGCTGCGTTTTCAAGTTTCTGTCTGTTTGACGGTGATCCCCTATGGGTTAAGCATTAAACTATGAATTTAGATATCACCCAACCTATACAATCTATAATTACATAAAGACATCGTGTACCGATATGCCAAAAATGTAAAGTTTATTTAACAGTGTCACAAGTGGACTTACTTGCAAAGAAGTTACTGTCTAAATCCTCTCGTCGTCATGCTCTGGCGCCTGTTCAGTCACACTGAGGGAGAATTTCACATCACCCGCGCACCTAACCAGCACATCTTTCGGACTGTGGGGGGAAACTGGAGCATCCGGAGGAAACGCATGCAGACAGTGACCCAAGCCGGGAGTCGAACACGGATTCTTCACGCTGTGAGGCAGCTGTGCTAACCACTGTGCCACCGTGCCACCCCAATATGTTCACAGGCCGCACAGCCACTTAAATTTTGCCAACACGGCAGATCTGCCACAACGTTTCATTGTCAGTTAGACATAGCTCTGGAGACGAAGCGGATCAAAGGATCAAACGGGGGAAGCCGTGATCAGGCTATTCAGATGGGTGATCAGCCATGACCATGGTGAATGGCGGAGCAGAATCAAAGGACAGGATGGCATCCTCCTGCTCCTATTTTGTATGTGTCTATGTTATGCGGCAAATGCTTGATTGAGGAAAATCTCACACCAGTACTTGTCACTGACTGTCCACCTGGTATCCCACAACCTGTATTAATATCAACAGTTTTCCCTTTATTGAAACCCAACAGATACATTAGTGATTGTTGAACTTGCTGAAGGTCAGAAACACACATTGTAGACGGAAATAGTAAGCACACACATTGAGGCGAATTAAATGAAACAAAGTAGGGGACAGCCATTCCCTGGCTCATTCTTCGGGCCAATGCCTTGGCCAATCAGTCAAACGACCTCTTTTTAATTTTTCAGCAAGTAGTAAATAAGACAAGTGATCTGTTGGTCTTCATAGCGACATGATTCGAGTATAGGAATGGGATGTTTTACTGGAATTGTATAGGGCGTTCGTGAGAAATATTGTGTACAGTCTTGTAATTCCTATCTGAGGAACGATCTACCTGCTATACAGGGAGTACAGCGAAGGCTTACCAGCTGATTCCTGGATGGCAGGGCTGTTACATGAGGAGAGACAAAGTCGGTTCGGATTGTATTCACTGGAGTTTAGAAGAGTGAAAGCGGGATTTCAAAGGAACAGATAAAGTTTTGACAGGATTCGATAGGGTAGATTGAGAAAGAATGTTCCCAATGGTGAAGGAGTCCAGAAAAAGGGATCATAGATTGAGGATACAGGGGAAACGTTTTCGAACTGAGGTGAGGAGAAACGCCTTCACCCAGAGGGTGGTGAATGTGTGGAATTCGCTACCACAGAAAGTAGTTGAGGCCAAAACGTTCTGTGATTTCAAGAAGAATTTAGATGTAGCTCTTGGGGCTAAATGGATTAAAGGATGTGGGGTGGGGGGCGGGGTGGGGGGATGGAGGGGTGGGGGAGGGGGATCAGGATATTGAATTTGATGATCAGCCATGATCATAATGAAGAGCAGAGCAGGTTCGAAGGACCGAATGGCGTTATCCTCCTTCTCGTTTCTATGTTAACAAATGTAGGCAGATAACGGGCAATCATCAGTTAACTGCAGCATTCTCCATAAAAAGGCTGCAACCAATCAGAGTCCTTTTGCTAAACAGGGAAATAATGTCTCAGGAAGAATGCACAATTGTTCCCCTTACATCTGTTATTCTTGTGTTTTTTTGCTGATGAACACAAGGCCAAAAGCCTGGATGATGTGTTTTTTTTCAGCAAATCTCAAGGAGTGCAGTTATTCAAATTTTCTTTCAAACAAGTCTCTGCAGTTAACTGTCAGCACCAATGCCCTGGCACGTTCTCCATAGGAACGCGTATGCCAATTAACTTCCACTTCAATTCTTTCATTCGGATCCTTAATCTCCGCTAACATTTCAAAGAAACCTACCCGTGTGTCGCTCCTTACGTCCCTCGTGCTGCCTTCTCTCGCTCAAGCTAAAATTGGATGTGGGAAAAGAACACCAAACAAATGTTAGATCTTGGATATTCTATCTCAGGTGCTGCACCTTGTTGAAAATAGGATTGTCTCGTGATCTTACAGAAATCATAGAAAATAGAGACTCACACCGCTGGAATCAGTTTGCAAATTGAAACCGGTTTGACAAAATGTAAAACAGAGAAAGGTGGACGATGGTGAAATTTGCACATGGTTCTACTCACGTTTCATTGTGGGATCCCCTGTCTCTGTCTTCTAAAATCGAAGAACATATGATTAGCTAATTAAAAACTACAAAGAGGAAATCGTATTGGAGAAACAGGTATTAAAATATTCCAGATAATTATGAATCCTCACCTGATGTGTCATTTTTACAACTCCAAATGGAAATAAGGACCAACAGTAGAATCAGTATGACCAGGACAGTAATTCCAACATAAATCGTCTGTCTGCACCATTCTATAGAGAAAAACACTTAGAAACTGCCATCTGTCAAATCATTCCTTTCCGGGGTTCACTGAAGGGAAACGTGACCCAGTTAAAAAGGTGGAGTCACCAAAGCGGTGGGTAAATGTGGAAACTAAAACACAGTTAGTGGAATGGATAGTGGAGAATGAACACACAGAATGGAATTGATGGCAAAATATTTGCTAGTGGATATCAACTAATTAACAACACTATCAGAGTTGCCAATATTCACAGTGTATCAGAATGTATAATACCATAAGACCATAAGATATAGGAGCAGAATTAGGCTACTCGGCTAATCGAGTCTGCTCTGCCATTTAATCATGGCTGATATTTTTCTCATCTCCATTCTCCTGCCTTTTCCCCATAACCCCTAATCCCTTATGAATCAAGAACCGATCTGCCTCTGTTCCAAAAAGATTCAATGACCTGCCCTTCACAGCCCACTACGTCAAAGATTCACCACTCTCTGGCTAAAGAAATTCCTCCTAATCTCTGTTTTAAAGGATCGCCCCTTTAGGGCAACCTGATTCCAGTTTTTCCTCCTCGTGGAAACATCCTCTCCACGTCCACTCTATCCAGGCCTCGCAGTATCCTCTAGGTTTAATAAGATCCCCCCTCATCCTTCGAGACTCCAACGAGAACAGACCCTGAGTTCTCAACTGTTCCTCATACGACAAGTTATTCATTCCAGGGATCATTCTTGTGAACCTCCTCTGGACCTTTTCCAAGTCCAACACTTCTTTCCTTAGACACGATGAAAGCATCATAGAAAATTCTTATTTGTGAACAGAGTCATGGAAGGATAATGCCCAGAAGGAATCTAGTCGATCCATCCTTCCAATGTTGTCTCTTTGATTGTCGCAACTCCAACTCCTCGTTTCACCCATGGTCCTGGAAACGAATCCCCTTCAAGTATTTGCTCAGTTCTCCTATTGGACATTCCTATTGAATCTGTGCACTCCGTCTTTTCCAGATCCTCCTTCCCAAAGCGCCATTGTGTAAAAAAAAAATCATCAGAGCATTGAGTGCAGGAGTTGAGACGTAATGTTCCAACTGTACGAGACATCAGGAAGGCCACATCTGGAGTACTGCGTATAATTCTGGTCGCCCTGCCATAGGAAGGATGCTATTAAACTGGGAACGGTGCACAAAAAGAATTACAATGATGTTACCGGGACTGGAAGGTTTGAATTATAAGCAGAGGCTGGATAGGCTGGGACCTTTTTTTCCTGAGCGTAGGACGATGAGGGGTGAACTTAGAGAAATGTATAAAATCATGAGATGCATCAATAAGGCGAGTAGCCTATGTCTTTTCCTCAGGGTACGGGAGTCCAAAACTAGAGGGGATAGATTTAAAGTGAGAGTGGAAAGATTGGAAAGGGACGTGAGGGACAAGTTTTTCCACACAGAAGGTGGTGCATATTCGGAATGAGCTGCCAGAGGTGGCGGTAGAGGTGGGAAGAATTACAACATTTAAAAGACATTTGAACAGGTACACGGATGGGAAAGTATTAGACGAATATGGGTCAAACGCTGGCAAATGGGAGTAGTTCAGATTAGGAAGCCTGGTTGACATAGATTGGATGGGCAGAAGGGCCTGTTTCGGTGCTGTATATCTCTACGACTCGATGTCTCCCTCTCGCTCTTTGTACCAAGCCTCTTCAGTCTGTGTCCCCCTGGTTACTGACCCTACTGTCGACACATGCTGACCCTACTGTCAGTGGAAGAGATTCTCATTTTTTTTTACTAATCAAATGCTCTCATGTTTGGAACTTCGATTACATGTCTTAACCTTGATTGCTCGAAGGAGTACAAGCCCAGCTCTTCCCCTCTCTCCACTTTAACTGAATTCACTCATTCCCAGTACCATCCTGGTAATTCTGCTTTGTGTCTCCTCCAAGCGTTTGATATTCTTCCCAAAATATGGTGCTCGCAACTGAAGACAATGCTATTAACGTGGCTAACCAGTGATTCGAATATATTTAAATTAACGTCCCAGCTTGATTTCTCAATTTTAAAAGTTCAGGATACATGTTTATGCCTTCAGCAGCCTCCTGAGTTTATCCTTCCATCGACCAAGATTTATGGAATCTCAGAATGATTGCAGCACACACGGAAATCATTTAGCTGATGCTAGAAAGACGGAGGCTAAGGGGCGACATGATAGAAGAAGTTTATAAAATTATGAGAACAATTGATAAGGTAAAGAGTTAGAAGCCTTTTCTCAAGGACAGGAATGACAATTACAAGGGGGCACAATTTCAAAGGAAGGGAGAAATGCTTAGTGGAGATGTGCGGGGTGGTGAGGCCCTGGAATGCACTGCCATGTGAGGTGGTTGAGGCAGACACGTCAGCGACATTTAAGACTTATTTGGATAGACACATGAATGGGGGTGGTGCGACGGGGGTGGGGGGTGGAGGGCGGGGTGTGGGTGGGGGTGGAGGGTGGAGGAGGGATACAGGCGGTTGGTCTAGATAGGACAACGTGATCGGTGCATGTTGGTGGGCCGAAGGGCCTGTTCCTGTGTTGTACAGTTCTTTATCTTTGTTGTTTGGTATCTGCACTACAGGTCTCCAAGAACAACTAAGTCACATTCCTCTAATATTCCCCTCGACCTTGCTTTTTTTACCCATTCCATATAAATCTCCAATTCGCTGTGGGCAGCCTCGAGTGATTGGGCCTCCAGTGCAGTTCCAGATTCTGCATTTCAGATCCTCACTATTCGCTGCACATTAAATGGCAGAATGAAAAAAAGATGAAGTGGAAGTTAGTTGGTGGAGGCGTTGCCATGGGCACCAGTGGAAATGGTCGGGAGCTTTAGGTTTCTAGGTGTTCACATTACCAACAATCTGCCTTGGTCCCTCCACGCCGATGCTATCGTTCAGAAAGCCCACCAATGCCTTTACTTTCTCAGCGGGTTAAGGAAATTCGGAATGTCCGTTACGCCTCTCACCAATTTTCACAGATGCAGTATAGAAAGCATCCTTTAGGGGGGTATCACAGCATCGTATGTCTCCTTCTCTGTCCAAGGCCACAAGAATCTACAATGGGTTGTGAACGAAGCCCAATCCCATCACGCAAACCAGCCTCCCATCCATTGACTCCATCTACACTTCCCACTGCCTCGGAAAAGCGGCCACCATAACCAAGGACCCCATGCACCCCGGACATTCTCTCCTCCACCTTCTTCGTCGGGAAAAAATATATAAAAGTCTACGGTCACGTATCAATCGACTCAAGAACAGCTTCTTCCCTGCTGCCATCAGACTTTTGAATGGAATTGCTATATTTTCAGTTGATCTTTCTCGACAGGTTATGTATGACTGTCGCTCGAGATTCTACACACTCTCGTTTCCTTTTCCCCATGTACTCTATAAATGGTGCGCTTTGTATTGCACGCAAGATACAATAATTTTCACTGTATCCCAATACATGTGACAATAATAAATCAAATCTATATGGTCTGTGAACGGTATGCTTTGTCTCTAGAGCGTGCAAGATACAATACTTTACACTGTATCCCAATACATGTGACAATAATAAATCAAATCAAATCTACGTACTCTATGAACGGTATGCTTTGTCTGTATAGTGCGCAAGAATCAATACTTTCCACATTAGCCCAATATATGTGACAATAATAAATCAATTCAAGTCAAATCAAATTGATGGGGACTGACATTTAACTGTCATTAATGCCGCCATTGTTTCTTTTGCCAATCTATTTAAATTCTCGGCCCTCTCCGCCTTTGTGAATCGTTTCATCTTCGCTGCTCTGTCCAGACTATTCAGGATTTTCACCACATTTCTCACATCTCCTCTTCACCTTCAGCTATTTCAGGAAACCAGCCCTCGCTTGTCAACGCTGTCCAGTTGACTGAAGTTCCTCATCTTTATATGACCATTTCGTGAATATTTCTTTCTGCACCCTCTTCATATTTCTCCTAAATTGTGGTGCTATTAACTGAACACAGTTAAGACCGAATCAGAATTCTGCAGAATTTTGCTATTGATTTGATGTATCATTATTGTCACATCTATTGGTATGGAGTGAAACGTATTGTTTCTTGTGCACTATACAACAACACTGACATTTCACAGCATACACAGATTTGATTTGATTTGATTTGATTTATTCTTGTCACACCTATTGGGATACAGTGAAAAACTTTCCCTCTTGCGCGCTACACAGACAAAACATACCGTTCACAGAGTACATAGGGGATAAATAAATGAGAGGATGCAGAATATATTGTCACCTTCATAGCGAGGGAGTAGAGGAAGATCAGCTTGATATAAGGTAAAAGCAAAATACTGGAAAATCTCAGCAGGTCTGACAGCGTCTGAGGGTAAACACAGTAAGAAGTTTAACCCCACTTTACCCCAATCCAACGCCGGCATCTCCACATCAGCGTCTGAGGGGACAGAATAGAACCAAAGTTTCGAGTCTATTTGACTTTTCGTCAGAGCTTTGAAGAAGGGTCATCTAGACTCGAAGTGTTGGCTCAATTCTCTACCCACAGATGCTGTCGGACCTTTTGAGATTTTCCAGCATTTTTTGGTTTGGCATAAGGTATGTCCATTCAAAAGTCTGATGGCAGCAAGAAAAAAAACTGTTCTTGAGTCGGTTGGTATGTGATCTCAAACTTTTGTATCTTTTTCCCGACGAAAGAAGGTGGAAGAGATAATGTCCGGAGTGAGTGGGGTCCTCGATTATGCTGACAGCTTTTCTAAGGCAGCGAGAAGTGTAAACTTGCTTCACTCCTTTTCGATTCTGTGACTCGATTTCGAAATCTCTGGATCTTCTATGCTTTCCTAACCGCCTGTCATCTCCAACGATTTGCAGGTGGCAGCATGGTGGTAGTAGTGCTGCCTCACAGCGCCAGGGAGCCACGTTCGATTCCCGCCTTGGATGCCTGTCTGTGTGGAGTCAGCACACTTCCCCCCGCTCTACATGTCTTTCCTTCGTGTGCTCTGCTTTCCCCCACAGTCCAAAGATGGGCAGGTTAGTTGGATTGGCCATGCTAAATTGCCCCTCAGTGTCCATCAATGTGTGGTTCAGTTGGATTGGCCAAGCTAAATTGCCCCTTAGTGTGCAGCAATTTGCGGTTGAGATGGATTGGTCATGCTAAATTGCTCCTTAGTTGTTCAGAATGCGAATGTTCGGTGGATTTGTCATGCTAAACTGCCTCGGAGCGTCCCAAGTTGTGTAGGTTAGGGGGATTCACGGGTAAATACGTGGGGTTACGGGGATCGGGCCTGGGTAAGATGAGAGTCGGTGAAGACTTGGTGAAATAAATGTCCTCCTTCTGCACGGTAGGATTGTATGATTTGTATAGATTCACGGCTAGGCAATTATTTACCGTGCGACGGATGAGTTGGAATCGTTTCCAACAAACCAAGTTCAATATTTGCTCTAAATTCATATCAAAGAGAAGCATTGGGCGAGACGTAGTCCATTCAGCCCATCGAGTTTATTTCCAAATGATCATGGCTGATTAATAATGATGTATAAAGTTACTGACATTAGGATGCAAAATGTAAATTAAACTTATGTATGAGGAGGTAGTTATAGATTGATCAATAGGCTTCCTGGAGCAAAATGAAGTAATTTATTAACCGCTTTTCTGGGCAAATATGTCAATTTCACCTCTTGTCTATTGTCTGTTTGTAAGTTACCTGCAGTGTAGATCTGATCTCACCCCATTCCGAGATTCACTTCCCGAAAAGGAAGTTGGGAGCAAATAATAACCTTTAAAAGGCACATCACATCATGACATGAAGGAGAAAACTTGGAAGGGCTAGGGGTAAAATGGTGGGCAGAATAGCACAGCTCTTTCGAAGAGAGAGTCTCGGCATAATGGGCTGAATGAGATCGTTCTGGATGCATTGCTCAAAGATCTTACATTTTTTCAGAAATATAAAGTGAAACGGGGAAGTGTGTATCAAAGACGAATACATTTTTGGCAGGTGCAATTCTAATGCAGTCTGACATATTTTAACAATTGAACGCACACCCACGCTCTGATAAATATCTATCTATCTCACACATACGCTCAGATATTTATCTACACACGCACATGGAGACACAAACGCTGAGATATCTATCTATCTATCTATCTATCTATCTATCTATCTATCTATCTATCTATCTATCTATCTATCTATCTATCTATCTATCTATCTATATTATATATCTCGATATACACGCGCTCAGGCAAATAACATTATAAACTCACGCTCAGATATTTATCTATATACACACACACTCAGCTATAAAACTATATGCACACAAGCTCAGATACATAACTATCTACACAGACGTTCAGAGTTATACTTATGCACACGCACGTCTAAGTCTGAGGTCACCACCGACCGATTCAAGAACAGCTTCTTCCCTGCTGCCATCGGGCTTTCGAATGAATCTACCTTATATTAAGCTGATCTTTCTCTACACGCTAACAATGACTGTAACACTACATTCTGCACCCTCTCCTTTCATTCTCCCCTCCGGACTCTATGAACGGCATGCTTTGTCTGCATAGCGCAGAAGGAACATTACTTTTCAGTATATCCTATGTGACAATAATAAATCAAATGAAATCAAACGAACATGCGATCAGATATATATCTGCACAAACACACACAGACACAGACACACACACACACACACACACACTCACACACACACTCATATATACTTATACACACACATACATATTCCCAGATGCCTGGGATCTACTAAATTAATCCAATTGACTCTAAAGTTGAACAAAAGTCTTCAATGTACAGAGTAGCATCTCACCTTTCCATTTTTCAGTTGCTTTGGGATTCGAAACACTCTTCGTCCAATATTGCCCTGGAGTCCCCAGTTCAACAATACAAGTACAGACAGCGCCGCTTTTCCAGGTTTCCCCCGACACCATGACGTGACTTCTGATTCTGTAGGTCCCGTCGCCCTCCATTGTCCCGGGATCACTCGATCCCTCAGTGACCAAGCCGGAAATATTCCAGAAAATAGCAATCTGGTTGGAAGAAACTCCACTGACCAAACACACTAAGGGCACGGTATCATTCACATCCAGCTGAGCCGGCGGGACAAATATCAGCACAGTCGTCTTCTTCGTAGAACTGTCTGGACAGAGATTGGGACACAGTTCACGATTAATTCACACCAAATGGCGTTGCTGTGCAGAATCTGAATTCATTTCACTTGCTCTCTTACCTCCAACCAGCAGTGTTGGTCCATTCTTGAGCGGTTGATAGCCATCTGTATCAGCACAGTAGTAGGAACCCGAGTCATTCGCCTGAACATTGCGAATTTCCAGTAACAATTCACCTTTGCCGTGGCCTTTTTTTGAAATAAACTTACAACCGTCTCCCTGACAGGATTGGATATCGATTAGTTTCGGAATTTCACCAACACTTTGTTTGTACCAGAAATAGCTAGCCACGAATTCCACCTCGTAACTGTGGTGACAGGTTAAATTCACCGCCTGTCCGACTTCAGCTGTTATTGTGAAGGGCCTTTGAGGTAGAGAGGGCTCAGAATCTGTAACTAGAGAGGTTATTGACACATTACCACGGATTATTTCGACATAGAAAGCTGCCGTTTGAAGACAAAAACGCCCGTAAATTAAGAACAATCTCATTAATGTCTTCAATTATACTTCCTTAGATTTATTTTCCAAGTTGTGTTTTCTTCGCTTGAAAGGAGGAAACAGAAAATCCCTTGTACCGATCACTAAGTCGCATTTGCAGTGCTGTAGCCGGGCGGCATGGTTGTTGGAACCATTGCTTCACAGCGCTCGGGACCCGGGTTCAATTGCTGGCTTGGGTCACTGTCTGTGCACGTTCTCCCCGTGCCTGCATGGGAGATTCCTCCCACTCTCCGAAACCCGTGCTGGTTAGGTGCATTGGCCGTGCGAAACTCTGCCTCTGTGTACCAGCACTGACGCGGGAGTGTGGCGACTCCGGGCTTTTCACAGTAACTTCATTGCAGTGTCGATGTAAAAGTAAAGATTATTTATTAGTCACAAGTAAGGCTCACATTAACCCTATAATGAAGTTACTGTGAAATTCCCCTGGAAGCCGACTTGTGACACGAATGCTTAAAAACTAATTTTGCTGCTGCCATTTTAAATGTCTCACCTGGCAAATACTCACCATGAGCCCGCAACAGGTGGAGAATGAGTATCAGGCATAAAGATTGCTGGGACATTTTGCAGAGGTGAGCAATATCTCCCTGTTTCCACTCACCAGTTTATTTTTGCTGAGCGGCCAAGGACTGACCTGGTCTCAGTCCCAGTTAATTGTTGCACTTTGAGATTGGGCGGAAACTATGACAAGAGACACAATGGAAAGTATGACACAATGCTGGTGGCGTAGCGCTGCGGAATGCGACATGCATTTGACGCACTGTGGTCGCCGCCGACGTGTCACAATGGTCAAGTGATAGAATATCCACGCAGAGTTTGGCTGGTTTCTCGTTCCGAGGGCATCACAAGCTAATCATTGTGTGGATATGTGCTGAATATGTAAGTTACAGTTTAATGTATTCTCAGAATGTGTGATATGGCGGCTTAGTTTAGAAAGATGAGCGCGGGGATCTCACTGAAACTTACAGAACACTGAAAAGCCTGGGTAGAGTGGATATGGAGAAGATCTTCAGAATAGAATAGAATAGAATCACTGCAGTGCAGAAGGAGGCCATTTAGCCCATCGAGGCTGCACTGACAATGACCCCACTCCGGAACGCCACCTTACACTCCGAGCCCGCCGACACTAAGGGGCAATTTTGCATGGCCAATCCAACTAACCCATACATCTTTGGATTGTGTGAGGAAACTGGGGCACCGACAGGAATCCCATGCAGACGCGGGGAGAATGTGCAAACTCCACACATTCACCCAAGGCCGGAATTGAACCCGAGTCCCTGGTGCTGTGAAGCAGCAGTGCTAACCACTGTGCCACCGTCCATCAGTTGGAGAGACTCGCCTCCGAGTGCACAGACTCAGAGTAAAGGGGTGACCCTTTAGCACCGAGAAGAGAATGAATTCCTTCAGCCAGAGAGACGTTAATCTGTGCAATTTATTGCCACAAAAGGCCGTGGAGGCCAAGTCATTGAGTGTATTTAAGACAGAAATAGGTAAGTTCTTGATTGGAAAGTGGTTCAAAGATTTAGAGGAAAAGGCGGGAGAATGGGGTTGAGAAACATATCAGCCATGATCGAATGGCAGAGCAGACTCGATGCAGAATGGCGTAATTATGGTCCTTAATCCTATGGGCTTATGGCTTGGCCAACATGTATTAACCATCTCTATGATCCGATTGATTGATGGTGTTGAGTTGTCTTTTTAGAACATAGAGTATATATCATGGAAGTGTACAGCACTTCGATGTTGTGCTGAACATGGCGGAAATTAAACTAATCCCTTCTGCCTGACCTTGGTCCATACCAAAGATGTGCGGGTTAGGTTGATTGGCCATGCTAAAAATTGCCCTTAGTGTCCTTAGATGTGTAGATTAGAGGGATTAACGAACAAAGAACAAAGAACAGGACAGCACAGGAAATTGGCCCTTCGGCCCTCCAAGCCTGTGCCGCTCCTTGGTCCAACTAGACCAATCGTTTGTATCCCTCCATTCCCAGGCTGCTCATGTGACTATCCAGGTAAGTCTTAAACGATGTCAGCGTGCCTGCCTCCACCACCCTACTTGGCAGCGCATTCCAGGCCCCCACCACCCTCTGTGTAAAAAACGTCCCTCTGATGTCTGAGTTATACTTCGCCCCTCTCAGCTTGAGCCCGTGACCCCTCGTGATCGTCACCTCCGACCTGGGAAAAAGCTTCCCACTGTTCACCCTATCTATACCCTTCATAATCTTGTCTACCTCTATTAGATCTCCCCTCATTCTCCGTCTTTCCAAGGAGAACAACCCCAGTCTACCCAATCTCTCCTCATAGCTAAGACCCTCCATACCAGGCAACATCCTGGTAAACCTTCTCTGCACTCTCTCCAATGCCTCCACGTCCTTCTGGTAGTGCGGCGACCAGAACTGGACGTAGTACTCCAAATGTGGCCTAACCAGCGTTCTATACAGCTGCTATACAGTGGGATCAGTGGGTAAATATGTAGGGATATGGGGGTAGGGTCTGGGTGGGATTGTGGTCGGTGCAGACTCGATGGGCCGAATGGCCTCTTTCTGTACTGTAGGGTTTCTATGATTTCTATGATATCCCCCTGTTCCTTGCATATTCATGTCCTTATCTAAAATCCCCTTTAACGCCCCTATCGGATCTGCCTCCAACACCACCTCAGACAGCGCGTTCCAGACACTTAGCACTCTCTGTGTAAAGAATTTGTTCCTCACTTCTCCTTTGAACTTTCCCCCTCTCACCTTAAGTGCATGCCCCTTAGTAGTTGACATTTCAAACGGGGGAAAAAAGGATTTTGAGTGCCAACTCTATTCATGACTATGATAATTTTTATAGACTTCTATCAGTTCTCCCCTCAGCCTTCACTGCTCCAGAGAAAACAACTTCTGCATCTTCTCTGTGGTAGTCCATGTGCTACATCAGCAGTGCTAAATAAGGAGCGAGGACCACCATTTTGACCACGCCGTAGTGAAGGAACGACAATAGATTTCCAACATATTGCCTCTGATTGGGAGGGGAGTTGATGGCGATGGTGTCCCCATGCATCCACTCTCTTTGTCCTTCAGGGCCAATAAGGTGTGGATTTGCAAAGTGAATGACAGGAATATAGATTGAATGCAATAGTACACACTATGAGCCATTCTGAAAAAAAACTTTATTTTTACAATTATTGATATAGAAACATAGGCAACATAAGCAAGAAGAGCTCATTTGGCACTTTGAACCTGCTCCGCCACTCAGTTTGGTCAAAGCTAATCATCAAATTCAATGTCCTGATCCCCCCCTTTCCCCCATATTCCTGTTTAGCCCCAAGAGCTATTTCTTCTAATTCTTCGAACTCCTTGTGGATTCAGAACTGGCTTGCCTGCAGAAAGCAGAGAGTGGTTGTAGACGGGTCTTTTTCTGAATGGAGGTCTGTCACCAGTGGATTGCCCCAGGGATCTGCTCTGGGACCCTTGCTGTTTGTCAATTTCATAAATGACCTGGATGAGGAAGTGGAGGGATGGGTTGGTAAGTTTGCCGACGACACGAAGGTTGGTGGTGTTGTGGATAGATTGGAGGGATGTCAGAAGCTACAGCATGACATAGATAGGATGCAAGACTGGGCGGAGAAGTGGCAGATGGACTTCAATCCGGATAAATGTGTAGTGGTCCATTTTGGCAGGTCAAATGGGATGAAGGAGTATAATATCAAGGGTAAGACTGTTAGCAGTGTAGAGGATCAGAAGGACCTTGGGGTACGGGTCCATAGGACTCTTAAATCGGCCTTGCAGGTGGAGGAGGTGGTTAAGAAGGCGTATGGTGTGCTGGCTTTCATCAATCGAGGGATTGAGTTTAGGAGTCCGGGGATAATGATGCAGCTATGTAAGACCCTCGTCAGACCCCACTTGGAGTACTGTGCTCAGTTCTGGTCGCCTCATTACAGGAGGGATGTGGAAATGATTGAAAGGGTGCAGAGAAGATTTACAAGGATGTTGCCTGGATTGGTTGGCATGCCTTATGAGGATAGGCTGAGGGAGCTCGGTCTTTTCCCCTTGGAGAGCCGAAGGATGAGAGGTGACCTGATAGAGGTGTACAAGATGTTGAGAGGTATAGATCGGGTGGATTCTCTGAGGTTTTTCCCAGGGCTGAAATGGCTGCTCCGAGAGGACAAAAGTTCAAGGTGCTGGGGAGTAAGTACAGAGGAGATGTCAGGGGTACGTTTTTCACTCAGAGGGTGGTGGGTGAGTGGAATCGGCTGCCGTTAGTGTTGGTGGAGGCAAATTCGATAGGGTATTTTAAGAGATTTCTGGATGAGTACATGGAACTTAATAGGATTGAGGGTTAGAGGTAAGCCTATATATAAGCCTTGGTTGGTCGGGATATGACCGGCCTCTTTGTGCTGTATTTTTTCTATGTTCTATGTTCCAAATCACAAAACGTTTTGGCCTCAACAACTTTCTGTGGTAGTGAATTTCACACATTGGCCCCTCTCTGGGTGAAGACATTTCTCTCCACCTCAGTTCTAAAAGGTTTACCCCTTATCCTCAAACAATCACCACTAGTTCTGTTCACCCCCACAATCAGGACCACTCTTTCTGTATCTCCTCTGTCTAAACCTGGTGGAACTTTAGAAGTTACAGCGAGACCCCCTCTCACTCTCCTTAACGCTGAAGAATTCAATCCGAACCAACTTAGTCTCTCCTCACTTGACAGACCTGCCATCTCAGGAATCAGCCTGGTGCACCTTCGCTGTCCTTCCTGTATAGCAAGGACATGCTTCCCTCAGATAAGGGCAGCCAATATTGTACACAACACTCCAGGATTATTTTTGAAATCACATAACGTTTTGGCCTCAACTACTTTATGTGGTAATGAATTCCACACTTTCATCACTCTCTGGGTGAGGAAATTTCTCCTCACTTCAGTCAAAAAACAGGGGCGGCACGGTCGCACAGTGGTTAGCACTGCTGTTTCACAGCACCAGGGACCTGCGTTTGATTCCCGGTTTTCGTCACTGTCTGTGTGGAGTATGCACGTTCTCGCCGTGCCCGCGTGGATTTCCTCTGGGTGCTCTGGGTTCCTCCCACATTCTGAAAGACAGACTAGTTCAGTGAATCGACCCGAACAGGCGCCCGACTGTGGCGACGGTGGGAATTGCAACTTTCACAGGAAGTTAATTGCAGTGTTAATATAAGCCTTACTTGAGACTAATAAATTGACTTTAAACTTGAAAAGGTTTACCCATATCCTCAAGTATGATCCCTCGTACGGGACACAACCTGCTTGCACAGAAACTGGAAAATATTGGATGGACTGTGGGTGAATACATTTGAAATGCACAGTGGCGGCCTTAATGAGTTGTTTCGATGCTCCCTGTATGTAAAGAATGCACGGCTCGCTGATTGAGGGAATAATCATTTGTGAGTGAATCTGGGCATCTTTAACCTGTCTTCCAAACTGGGCCTTGAATAAACACATGGACCTAGTGTCGTATTTATGAGGACACTGTACATAAGGTCATTCATACAACAACCTGGTCTTTGTTCGTTGTATCAAAGCTGGCAGCAGACAGTCTGCTGCTTGCGGTTTCAAGCTGAGAGCCAAGCTGTGCCCTCGGCAGGCAGCTCTGTGCGTGCAGCGTCTCAACGGTGAAAACAAGCAAACCACTGAGAGTTTCTGGCTCGAATAATTTCCCATCATTGGTGTAAAGTGGATGGAGTCTTGGCTAGCGACTTCCGCCCCTCGATGTCCTCTGCACACCTCAGAACATGCGAGCCGTCCTTGTGTGTGTAGAAGCTAACAGCCGTGGCCAGAGCTAATGTGCCTCTTTGCCCTCTTTTTAGGTAATGTGCCTCTTTGCTGCCACGTCAAACCCTCTGTTGCAGGGTCGACTGACTCACTTCATTTTCATTCGAGGTCATGCACTTATGCAGGACAATTCAGGCACTCAATTCCCGGTAATGTCAGAAGCCATTCGACAAATCTCTTTATATTAAAGAAGGAGAGGCTATGGCCGAGTGGCATTATCGCTGGACTATTAATCCAGACACTCAGCTAGTGTTCTGGTGACCCTGGTTCTAATCTCGCCACGGTACCTGGATGAGTATGAATTCAATGAAAGATATCTGGAATTCAAAGTCTACTGATGACCATGAAACCAATGTCGATTGTCAGGAAAAACCCATCCACTTCGCAAATATCCTTTCGCGAAGGAAATCTGCTGCCCTTATCTGTTCTGGCCTACATGTTCCTCCAGACTCACGGCAATGTGGTTGACTCTCAACTGCCCTCCGGCAACTAGGGATGCGCAAAAAATGCGGGACAGCCAGCGATGCCCATGTCCCATGAATGTATGATCTTTTAGTCGCAACGTGCGTTCCCCATCATTATACTGAAGATTATGTGACATGGGTTCCTGAGTGGTCTGACAGAGAATTTGCACGTTTCACAGAATTCACAGCAGAACTAGGTCATGTTTCCAATGAGAGAATCCAATAAGCAGCAACATTTGCCCCATTAACAGTTCCAAGTGTTTTGTCTGTTAGAATGATGCATTTTGACCCTTTGCAATAAGTGCCACTTCGATCGGGATTCTACTCTTTATTCTCATTGGAATTTCAAGTCTTAAAACAGTTGTTTAGGTGAGGACTGATGTTTAGCAGGCACATTTTAAAATAAATGCTTTTTTTTAAATGTGCATTGATTTTGAACACCACTTGTAGCTCGTTTGTTTTTCCCTCAGAAATCTGAGTGAACAGCTCCCTCAAGGAAAAGTGAGCGAATGATCCATTTCATAATGTTGACCAGGAACATTGTTACTCTTTTGGTCGAGAGCGTCACCTTTCTCAGTGTGCAGATCACCAGCAATCTGTCCTGGTCCCGCCACGCCGATGCTATCGTTAGGAAAGCCCACCAACGCCTCTACTTTCTCAGATGACTGAGGAAATTCTGCAACTCTGCTACGCCTCTCACGAACTTTTACAGATGCATCATAGAAAACATCCTTTCCGAATGTCTCACAGATTGGTATGGCTCCTGCTCTGGCCAAGACTGCAAAAAACTACAAATGGTTGTGAATGAGGCCATCTGCATTTTATTGTTATCAGATAATTTAATCGAATCTGATGAACTCATTTATCTGTCACATTGGCAATTCCTGGAATAGGCTGTGGTGCATCAGCCACTGGACACTTCTAGTTGAAGTTTCTTACAACAGATTCAGCCTTGCATTTTGCACTGATGTGCTGGGCTCCGCCGTCATTGAGCTTAAAATATGATTGGAGCTTCCCAACCTGTTAACTGTCGTATTTAATACCTCTATTCCCGACTGAATGGAGCAGGACTGCAGTTGACACTGATCTGCTCATTGTGGGGCCATTTAGCTCTGTCTATCGCATTCTGCGTTCGCTGTTTGTCACACAAGTCTTCCTGTGCTGTACCTTAACGACGTTACATTTTACTTTTAAGGTTCATCTCCAGCCAGTGCATCCTTCAAGTGGATTTCAAGATAAGACCATAAGACCATAAGACATAGGAGCCGAAGTAAGGTCATTCGGCCCATCGAGTCCACTCCACCATTCAATCATGGTTGATTTCAACTCCATTTACCCGCTCTCTCCCCATAGCCCTTAATTCCTCGAGAAATCAAGGATTTATCAATTTCTGTCTTGAAGACGCTCAACGTCTTGGCCTCCACAGCCCTCTGTGGCAATGAATTCCACAGACCTACCACTCTCTGGCTGAAGAAATCTCTCCTCATCTCTGTTCTAAAGTGACTCCCTTTTATTCTAAGGCTGTGCCCCCGCGTCCTAGTCTCCCCTGCTAATGGAAACAACTTCCCTACGTCCATCCTATCTAAGCCGTTCATTATCTTGCAAGTTTCTATTAGATCTCCCCTCAACCTCCTAAACTCCAATGAATATAATCCCACGATCCTCAGACGTTCATCGTATGTCAGGCCTACCATTCCTGGGATCATCCATGTGAATCTCCGCTGGACCCGCTCCAGTGCCAGTATGTCCTTCCCGAGGTGTGGGGCCCAAAATTGCTCACAGTACTCCAAATGGGGCCTAACCAGTGCTTTATAAAGCCTCAGAAGTACATCCCTGCTTTCGTATTCCAAGCCTCTTGAGATAAATGACAACATTACATTTGCTTTCTTAATTACGGACTCAACCTGCAAGCTTACCTTTAGAGAATCCTGGACTAGGACTCCCAAGTCCCTTTGCACTTTAGCATTATGAATTTTGTCACCATTTAGAAAATAGTCCATGCCTCTATTCTTTTTTCCAAAGTGCAAGACCTCGCACTTGCCCACGTTGAATTTCATCAGCCACTTCTTGGACCACTCTCCTAAACTGTCTAAATCTTTCTGCAGCCTCCCCACCTCTTCAATACTACCTGCCCCTCCACCGATCTTTGTATCATCGGCAAACTTGGCCAGAATGCCCCCAGTCCCGTCATCTAGATCATTAATATATAAAGAGCACAGCTGTGGCCCCAACACTGAACCCTGGGGGACACCACTTGTCACCGGTTGCCATTCTGAGAAAGAACCTTTTATCCCAACTCTCTGCCTTCTGTCTGACAGCCAATCGTCAATCCATGTTAGTACCTTGCCTCGAATACCATGGGCCCTTATTTTACTCAGCAGTCTCCCGTGAGGCACCTTGTCAAAGGCCTTTTGGAAGTCAAGATAGATAACATCCATTGGCTCTCCTTGGTCTAACCTATTTGTTATCTCTTCAAAGAACTCTAACAGGTTTGTCAGGCACGACCTCCCCTTACTAAATCCATGCTGACTTGTCCTAATCCGACCCTGCACTTCCAAGAATTTAGAAATCTCATCCTTAACGATGGATTCTAGAATTTTGCCAACAACTGAGGTTAGGCTAATTGGCCTATAATTTTCCATCTTTTTTCTTGTTCCCTTCTTGAACAGTGGGGTTACAACAGCGATTTTCCAATCCTCTGGGACTTTCCCTGACTCCAGTGACTTTTGAAAGATCATAACTAACGCCTCCACTATTTCTTCAGCTATCTCCTTTAGAACTCTAGGATGTAGCCCATCTGGGCCCGGAGATTTATCAATTTTCAGACCTTTTAGTTTCTCTCGCACTTTCTCCTTTGTGATGGCAACCATATTCATCTCTGCCCCCTGACTTTCCTGAATTGTTGGGATATTACTCATGTCTTCTACTGTGAAGACTGACGCAAAGTACTTATTAAGTTCCTCAGCTATTTCCTTGTCTCCCATCACTAGATTACCAGCGTCATTTTGGAGCGGCCCAATGTCTACTTTTGCCTCCCGTTTGTTTTTAATGTATTTAAAGAAACTTTTATTATCATTCCTAATGTTACTGGCTAGCCTACCTTCATATTTGATCCTCTCCTTCCTTATTTCTCTCTTTGTTATCCTCTGTTTGTTTTTATAGCCTTCCCAATCTTCTGACTTCCCACTACTCTTTGCCACATTATAGGCTCTCTCTTTTGCCTTGATACATTCCCTGACTTCCCTTGTCAGCCATGGCTGCCGAATTCCCCCTCTGATAACCTTTCTTTTGTTTGGGATGAACCTCTGCACTGTGTCCTCAATTACTCCCAGAAACTCCTGCCATTGCTGTTCTACTGTCTTTCCCACTAGGCTCTGCTTCCTGTCGATTTTTGTCAGTTCCTCCCTCATGCGCCTGTAATTAAGATGGAGGAGTATTGATACATGAGCTGATTCGGACAGTCTGAGGTAAATAGCAGGACGTTTCCTTGTCCATGGGTGTGCTGTTGGCAAGTAACGTCTTGTGCTCTGGAGAAGATTTTGGGAACTCAGTGTATAAATCTGAGATTCTACCTCCGTTCCGACTGCATGCTACTGTAGCGCCACCTCAGGGATGGTGATGGTGGTGTCTAGGACTTCCTCTGCCGGATGTGATTCCCTGAGTATGACGATTACAACCTTTTCCTTTCCTATTCGGAAAGAAGGAGCCGGCGGTAGAAGGGGGAGGGTGGGGGGGGGGGGGGGGGGGGGGGGGGGGGGGGTGGGGGGGGGGGGGGGTGGTGGTGGGGGGGGGTGGGGGGTGAGAGAGAGAGGGAGGTGGGTAGGGAATGCATTTCCTCTAAATTTGGAAGAGGCCCCCAGACGTTCTTAAGGACTACTTTGATGGGTCAACAGATTTGAGTTCGCATTTTATTTCTGCTGTTGTTTTTGGTGTCTCTATCAATGTTGAGCGAATCTCCCTGACAATCTAGTCCTATTGTACTGTTTTTATACAATGGGGTGACATAAAAGCTATCTCAGAGGTCTGGAATCATAAGTAGGCAAGGTCAGACTGGGCGCAGAGCGACTATTTCATTCACTAAATGAGAAAAAATGTATGCAATGTTTCTTTATGACGATCGATCACGGTTTCGGGGTCTCTATAACTGGGGTGTGTTTTTAGAACCATAGAACCATAGAAAATTACAGCTCAGAAACAGGCCTTTTGGCCCTTCTTGTCTGTGCCGAACCATTTTATGCCTAGTCCCACTGACCTGCAATTGGACCATATCCCTCCACACCCCTCTCATCCATGAACCCGTCCAAGTTTTTCTTAAATGCATTTACCACTTTATCCGGCAGCTCATTCCACACTCCCACCACTCTCTGCGTGAAGAAGCCCCCCCTGATATTCCCTTTAAACTTTTCTCCTTTCACCCTTAACCCATGCCCTCTGGTTTTTTTCTCCCCTAGCCTCAGTGGCAAAAGCCTGCTTGCATTCACTCTATCTATACCCATCAAAATCTTATACACCTCTATCAAATCTCCCCTCAATCTTCTACGCTCCAGGGTATAAAGTCCCAACCTATTCAATCTCTCTCTGTAACTCAGCTTCTCAAGTCCCGGCAACATCCTTGTGAACCTTCTCTGCACTATTTCAATCTTATTTACATCCTTCCTGTAATTAGGTGACCAAAACTGTACACAATACTCCAAATTCGGCCTCATATAAACTTACCATAACACTCCAACTTTTATACTCGATACTCCGATTTAGAAAGGCCAATGTACCAAAGGCACTCGTTACGACCCTCTCCACCTGTGACGTCACTTTTAGGGAATTCTGTACCTGTATTCCCAGATCCCTCTGTTCAACTGCACTCTTCAGAGTCCTACCATTTACGCTGTACGTTCTTCTTTTGTTTGTCCTTCCAAAGTGCAATATCTCACACTTGTCTGCGTTAAATTCCATTTGCCATTTTTCAGCCCATTTTTCGAGTTGGTCCAAATCCCTCTGCAAGCTTTGAAAACCTTCCTCACTGTCCACTACACCTCCAATCTTTGTATCATCAGCAAACTGGCTGATCCAATTGACCACATTATCATCCAGATCATTGATATAGATGACAAACAACAATGGACCCAACACCGATCCCTGCGGCACACCACTAGTCACAGGCCTCCACTCAGAGAAGCAATCCTCCACAACCACTCTCTGGCTTCTTCCATTGAGCCAGTGTCTTATCCAATTTACTACCTCCCCATGTATACCTAGCGACTGAACCTTCCGAACTAACCTCCCATGAGGGACCTTGTCAAAGACCTTGCTGAAATCCAGGTAGACAACATCCATTGCCTTCCCTTCATCCACTTTCCTGGTAACCTCCTCAATAAACTCTAATAGATTGGTTAAACATGACCTACCACGCACAAAGCCATGTTGACTCTCCCTAATAAGTCCCTGTCTATCCAAATATTTGTAGATCCTATCCCTTATCACACCTTCCAATAACTTGCCCACCACCGACGTCAAACTTACTGGCCGATAATTTCCCGGATTTCTTTTGGAACCTTTTTTAAACAACGGAACAACATGAGCCACCCTCCAATCATCCGGCACCTCCCCCGTGAATACTGACATTTTAAATATGTCTGCCAGGGCCCCCTGCAAGTTCAACACTAGCTTCCCTCAAAGTCCGTGGGAATACCCTGTCCGGTCCTGGGGATTTATCCACTCTGATTTGCCTCAAGACAGCGAGCACCTCCTCCCCTTTAATCTTTAAAGGTTCCATGGCCTCCCTACCAGTTTGCCGTATTTCCGGAGACTCCATGCCCGTTTCCTCAGTAAATACGGATGCAAAAAAACCATTTAGTATCTCCCCCATCTCTTTTGGTTCCATACACAGTCTACCACTCTGGTCTTCAAGAGGACCAATTTTATCCCTCACTATCCTTTTGCTCCTAACATACCTATAGAAGCTCTTTGGATTTTCCTTCACTCTGTCTGCCAAAGCAACCTCATGTCTTCTTTTAGCCCTCCTGATTTCCCTCTTAAGTAGCTTCTTGCACTTTTTATACTCCTCGAGCATCTGATGTGTTCCTTGCTGCCTGTACATTGGATTGTTATTTCTGTTATTTCCGCTATTAACAGAATTTTAATTCCACATTTTCCGAATTCTAATTCCACATGTTCCGAATTCTAATCCATATCCCAAACGGATTTGCCTGGACATGTCGACTGATATTACCACCGTTGCACTGCGCCCCTGTTTCACAAGTCAAGTGGTCTACTTCTCTTACATGACATTTTAATTTAAAAATTAATGGCATGGTTTTTCATTTGAAGTATTTCATGGCCAATATTCATCCCAGATTGCCTATGATCCACATGCCAGTTTCATGTTCTATGCATTACGAATGAACTGATATGATACTGATTTGACACCTATATATATGATTTCATCTATTTCCCAGGTTCAGTGGTGGTGCACAACCATACACTTAAAGCATTTTTCTGCATTGGACAAAGGTCGACAGGAAGACAAGAAGGAGGCTAGAAATCAAGTGGATTATCTCAGATTTCCAAACGGGTCCACTCAGTCAGAGACAGGAACTAAACTGTCAATCTAAATATCGAAGACTCTCAACAAACAACTAAACTATGTTAAGATAATGGGTTTCCATTAGTAATATCGAAAATAACAATTTTAGAAAGAAATGATTGATTTCAAAGTGTTTGGAACTTTCCACAGACGAGTGAGTTTGAAAATCCCTGGGACGTTACTTCCCACATAAACACTGGATGGCTTGTGGTAATATTACTGGATTTATTTTATAGATTAAGTGGCTATAGGGACTGCACCCTAAAGGTATGTTTACTCATGAGTCGAACCAGGTAAGAATCTTTGCTGGAAAATGTTCTGTGAGATTAATGTTAATGGTGTAATGTAATCTTCTGTGTCTATTTTTTTGTGTAACTTTTAATAAATGCATAACTTTAATATTTAAAAGCATCAAAGGTGTTGTGGCATTTCTGGCACCTGATCTCGTACACACACCTTCTTGCAGAAAGGAGCAAGTAAAAGATGGGTGGAATTATGTGATTTTTCATTGTCACATGCATTGGGATACAGTGAAAAGTATTGTTTCTTGCGCGCCATACCGACAAAACATACCGTTCATAGAGTACATAGAGAGAAGGAAAAGAGAGGGTGCAGAATATACTATAATATAATCTAATAGAACAGAATAGAATAGAATAGAATACAGGGCAGGTGTGACCTCTACACAAAAAAACGAGTGGCACTTGAATCCCAGGGGGACCAATATCCTGGCGGGAAGGTTGGCTGAGGCTACTGGGGAGAGTTTAAACTAGATAGGTTGGGGAGAGGGGATCGAGACGAGGTGACTGGGAGCGAGGAAGTTAGATTGCAATCAGAGAAGGGTTATAGACTCTTGTGTCTGTGTGTGAGCTTGCATGCATATATGAGTACCTGTGCGTGCGCATGGTAACAAGTGTCACATCACCAGGTTAAAGTCCAACAGGTTTATTTGGAATCACGAGCTTGCGGAGCGCTGCTCCTTCATCAGGTGAGGTGGACTTGTTGGACTCTAACCTGCTGTTGTGAGATTTCTTATTGTGCCCACCCCAGTCCAATGCCAGCATTTCGACATCATGCCTACCTATGTGTGTGTACTTGTGTGTATTAGAGCACGTGAGTGAGCCAGTGTGTGTCTGTGCATGTGTGTGTGTGTCCGTATGTGTTTGTGCGTGTGTCTTTGCCCGTTCGTGTCTGTGTAGATATGTGCATGTCTGTATGTGGCTGTGTATGTGTCTGTGTTTATGAACTGGTGTTTCTGTGTGTGTGAGTGTGATTGAGTCTGTGTTTCTGTGTGCGTGTGTCTGTGTATGTATTTAAGTCTGTGTGTATGACTGTGTGTTTCTGGTCTTTTGTGTCTGTGAATGCGCCGTTATTTCTGTGTATGTTTGTTTGTGCATGTGTTTATGTGCAGATGCCGGCATGCCTGTGTGTGAGTGTGAGTGTGGGTGTGTGTTCTCCTGCGAGGTGTGATTGATAATATTGTGCAGAAACATATTTCACCCTGTTTTCCCCAGATATTGGTAATTCCAACACTTAATTCAGGTGTCATGTACCCCCGGTGTGTTTATTGTGAACTGTGGTTTAGAATCATAGAATCCATACAGTGCAGAAAGAGGCCATTCGGCCTATCGAGTTTGCACCGATCACAATCCCACAGAGGCACTATCCCCATAACCCCACTTATTTACTCGGCTAACCCCCCTGACACTGAGGGAGAATTTAGCATGGCCAATCAACCTAACCACACGTCTTTGCACTGTGGGAGGAAACCGGAGCACCCGAAGGAAACCCACGCAGACACAGAGAGATCATGCAAACTCCACACAGATAGTGACCCAAGCCAGGAATCGAACCTGGGCCCCTGGCGCTGTGAGGCAGCAGTGCTAACCACTGTGCCGTTTCATCAGTCATTTGGGGCGGCACGGTAGCACAGTGGTTAGCACTGCTGCTTCACAGCTCCAGGGACCTGGGTTCGATTCCCGGCTTGGGTCACTGTCTGTGTGGAGTTTGCGCATTCTCCTCATGTGTGTGTGGGTTTCCTCCGGGTGCTCCGGTTTCCTCTCACAGTCCAACGATGTGCGGGTTAGGTTGATTGGCTATGCTAAAATTGCCCCTTAGTGTCCTGGGATGCGTAGATTAGAGGGACTGACGGGTAAAATATGCAGGGATATGGGGGTAGGGCCTGGGTGGGATTATGGTCGGTGCAGACTCGATGGGCCGAATGGCCTCTTTCTGTACTGTAGGGTTTCTATGAATTCTGAAAGGGAAGCTTTCCCTGACAATTCTGTGAAAGATTTTATTGAAGGTTCTTACTGGCAGGGTAAATAGTGGGCGGGAGTGGAGGCAGTGTATTTTGCGTCCAACTCAGCCCCTCTCTCTGCATCATTGTAACCTGATCAAGCAGCACACAATGGAGATCTTCACTTCTGGTCCAGCAGATTTCATTTTGACACCTTTCCAGCTTTCATTCAAAGGGGAATGAAAACTGGAATGGTGTCAAAATGAAATCTATGCAATAGAAAGTTTTAATTTCATAGTTATTTCTAGGACAAATAATTGCCTGGAAAACATTAAGTTATAGAGTCATAGAGGTTTACAGCATGGAAACAGGCCCTTCGGCCCAACTTGTCCATGCCGCCCTTTTTTCAAAAACCCCTAAGCGAGTTCCAATTGCCCGCATTTGGCCCATATCCCTGTCTACCCATCATACACATGTAACTATCTAAATGCTTTTTAAAAGACAAAATTTTACCCGCCTCTACTACTACCTCTGGCAGCTTGTTCCAGACACTCACCGCTCTCTGTGTGAAAAAATTGCCCCTCTGGACACTTTTGTATCTCTCCCCTCTCACCTTAAACCCATGCCCTCTAGTTTTAGAATCCCCTACCTTTGGAAAAGATATTGACTATCTAGCTGATCTGTGCACCTCATCATTTTATAGACCTCTATAAGTTCAACCCTCAGCCTCCTACGCTTCAGAGAAAAATGTCCCAGTCTATCCAGCCTCTCCTCATAACTCAATCCATCAAGTCCCGGTCGCATCCTAGTAAATCTTTTCTGCACTCTTTCTAGTTTAATAATATCCTTTCTATAATAGGGTGACCAGAATTTCATACAGCATTCCAAGTGTGGCCTTACCAATGTCTTGTACAATTTCAACAAGACTTTCCAACTCCGGTATTCAATGTTCTGACCGATGAAACCAAGCATGCCAAATGCCTTCTTCACCACTCTGTCCACCTGTGACTCCACTTTCAAGGAGCTATGAACATGTACCCCTCGATCTCTTTGTTCTGTAACTCTCCGCAACGCCCTACCATTTACTGAATAAGTCCTGCTCTGGTTCAATCTACCAAACTGCATCACCACGCATTTGTCTAAATTAAGCTCCATCTGCCATTCGTCAGCCCACTGGCCAATTGACAAAAACCCGTTGCAATTGGAGATAACTTTCTTCACTTTCCACTATGCCACCAATCTAGGTGTCATCTGCAAACTTACTAACCATGCCTCCTATATTCTCATCCAAATCATTAATATAAATGACAAATAACAGTGGACCCAGCACTGATCCCTGAGGCACACCTCTGGTCACAGGCCTCCAGTTTGAAAAACAACGCTCTACAATCACACTCTGGCTTTTGTCCAGAAGCCAATTTTGTATCCATTTAGATACCTCACCCTGGATCCCGTGAGATTTAACCTTATGCAACAACCTACCATGCGGTACCTTGTCAAAGCCCTTGCTAAAGTCCATGTAGACAACATCAACTGCGCTGCCCTCATCTACCTTCTTGGTTACCCCTTCAAAAAACTCAATTAAATTTATGAGACATGATTTTCCACTCACAAAGCCATGCTGACTGTTTCTCATCAGTCCTTGCATCTCTGAATGCCTGTAGATCCTGTCTCTCAAAATACCTTCCAACAACTTACCTACCACAGATGTGAGGCTCACTGGCCTGTAGTTCCCAGGCTTTTCCCTGCAGCCCTTTTTAAACAAAGGCACAACATTTGCCACTCTCCAATCTTCAGGCACCTCACCCGTGACTATCGATGATTTAAATATCTCGGCTAGGGGACCCGCAATTTCCTCCCTTGCCTCCCACAATGTCCTGGGATACACTTCATCAGGTCCTGGGGATTTCTCTACCTAGATGCGCTTTAAGACTTCCAGCACCTCCTTCTCTGTAATATGTACACTCCTCAAGACATCACTATTTATTTCCCCAAGTTCCCTAAAATCCATGCTTTTCTCAACAGTAAATACTGATGAGAAATATTCATTTAGGATCTCACCCATCTCTTGTGGATCCGCACATAGATGACCTTGTTGATCCTTAAGAGGCCCGACTCTCTCCCTTGTTACTCTTTTGCCCTTTATGTATTTGTAGAAGCTCTTTGGATTCGCCTTTGCCTTATCTGCCAAAACAATCTCGTGTCCCTTTCTGCCCCCCTGATTTCTCTCTTAACTCTACTCCGACACCCCCTACACTCTTCAAGGGATTCACTTGATCCCAGCTGCCTATGCATGTCATGCGCCTCTTTCTTCTTCTTGACCAGGGCTTCAATATCCCAAGTCATCCAGGGTTCCCTACTTCTGCCAGCCTTGCCCTTCACGCTAACCCTGAACCCTGGTTAACACACTTTTGAAAGCCTGCTACTTACCAGACGATCCTTTGCCTTCCCACAATCTCCCCCAATTAACTTTTGAACGTTCCTGCCTGATCCCATCAAAATTGGCCTTGCCCCAATTTAGAATTTTAACTTTTGGGCTGGACCTATCATTCTCCATATCTATCTTAAAACTAATAGAATTATGGTCATTTAAAGTTTATTTATTTATTAGTCTATTTATCTATTAGGCTTACGTTCACACTGTGTTATAGAATCATAGAATCCTACAGTGCAGAAAGAGGCCATTCGGCCCATCGAATCTGCACCAACCACAATCCCACCCAGGCCATATCCACATGTCCCTACATATTTACCCACTAACCCCTCTAACCTATGTATCACGGGACACTAAGGGGCAATTTAGAATGGCCAATCAACCGAGCCCGCACATCTTTGGACTGTGGGAGGAAACCGGAGCACCCGGAGGAAACCCACGTAGACACAGGGAGAATGTGCAAACTCCACACAGACAGCGACCCGTGCCGGGAATCGAACCCAGGTCCCTGGAGCTGAGACACAGCAGTGCTAACCACTGTATTGACGTCACTGTGAAAATCCTCTAGTCGCCACACTCCTGCGTCTGTTCCGGTAAACTAAAGGAGAATTTTAGCATGGCCAATGCAACTAAGCTGCACATCTTTGGACTGTGGGAGGAAACCGGAACACCCAGAAGAAAACCATGCAGACACGGGGAGAATGTGCAAGCTCCACACAGACAGTGACCCGAGGCAGAATCGAACCTGAGTTCCTTGCGCTGTGAGGCAGCAGTGCTAACCACTATGCCACCGTGCTGTTCCCAATTATGAAGCAATTATCATGGAAACATTAAAAAAAATAATTAAAAATCAAGCAAAAAATCGACTGTGTAGGATTAAACATTGAGAATGTCTGGAGTGACATGGTAGTGCAGTGGTTAGCACTGCTGCTTCACGGCGCCGGGGACCTGGGTTCGATTCCTGCCTTGGGTCACTGTCTGCATGGAGTCTGCACATTCTCCCCGTGTCTGCATGGTTTTCTTCTGGGTGTTCTGGTTTCCTCCCACAGTCCAAAGATGTGCAGGTTAGGTGCATAGACCCGGACTGTGGCGATTAGGGAAATTTCACAGTAACTTCACTGCAGTGTTATTGTCAGCCTCACACCACCAGGGTAAAGTCCATCATGAGGTTTCGGAGCGCTGCTCCTTCATCAGGTGAATGGAGAGGTAGGTTCACAAACAGGGCATATATAGGCAAATACGCAATTGTAGGTTTGTGAACCTATCTCTCCACTCACCAGATGAAGGAGCAGCACTCCGAAAGCTCGCGATTCCAAATAAACTTGTTGGACTTTAACCTGGTGTTGTGAGACTTCTTACTATAATCAACAATCTCAAACTGCAGGTAAAATCTCCAATGGGGAATGAGCAACAGAGTTCACGTTCAGTGTCTGGTGATAAAAGGGCGAATGCGCCACCCGAGATCCTGATGGAAACGTCAATCCCTTTTGCAATATTATTCAATAATCACCTTCCATCCATCGGTTCCCAGACGGGGTCATCGGGCTCGTTAGCAGCGCATGCAGCAGCCGTCCGCTGCTACCAGATGGCGGCATTGCACAACTTTATTCACAAGACTGTGATCAGAGCGGCTTTGACAACTTTCAAACTTATTCCTTCACACAGAGAAAACAGGGGAAGCTCTCACAAAATCTCAGACACACATACACGCACACACAGACACACACAGACACATATACACAGGCAAGCACACACATACACCCAGCCACGACACAGCCAGAATCTCTCTCTCTCTCACACGCATTCTCTCTCTCTCATCTCCACACAGCCAGAAACTCTCTCTCTCAAACGCACAAACGCTCTTTCTTTCTCTCGCTCTCTCTCACACACACAGATCCAGAATCGCTCTCTCTCTCACACACACAAAATCTCTCTCAAACACACAAACATCTTCCTCTCGCATACAGACACACACAGCCAGAAGCTCTCCCCCGCCCCTCCCCCCCACACTGACACACAACCAGAATCTCTCTCTCTCTCTCGCTCACGCACACACTTTCTCCCTCTCACACATCCACTATTCACACATCCACCATTCACACATCACCTGGATCCACTACAGTTCGCCTATCGCCGCAACAGCTCCACAGCAGATGCCATCTCCCCGGCCCTGTTCTCAACCCTGGAAAAGCTGGATAACAAAGCCACCTCTGTCAGGCTCCTATTAACCGACTACAGCTCAGCCTTCATCGCCATTATTCCGACTAAACTCATCTCCAAACTCCATGTCCTGGGCCGCGGCTCCTCCCTCTGCAATTGGATCCTGAACTTCGTAACCCTCAGACCGAAATCAGTAACGATAGGCAACAACACCTCCTCCACGATCATCCTCAACACCAGTGACCCACAAAGCTCTGTCCTCAACCCCTTACTATACTCCTTATACACCTATGACTGTGTGGCCAAATTCCCCTCCAACTCGATTTTCAAGGTTGCTGATGACACAAGCGTCGTGGGTCGGATTTCAAACAATGATGAGACGGAGAACGGGAATGAGAGAGAGAATCTGGTGAACTGGTGCCGCAGCAATAATCTCTCCCTCAATGTCAACAAAACGAAGGAGATAGTCATCGACTTCAGGAAGCGCAGTGGAGGATGCGCCCTGTCTACATCAATGGGGACAGAGTAGAAATGGTCAAGAATCATAGAGGTTTACAGCATGGAAACAGGCCCTTCCGCCCAACTTGTCCATGCTGCCCTTTTTTAAAAACCCCGAAGCTAGTCCCAACTGCCTGCATTTGGCCCACATCCCTCTATGCCCATTTTACCCATGAAACTGTCTGAACGCTTTTAAAAAGACAAAATTGTACCCGCCTCAACTCCTACCTCTGGCAGCTCGTTCCAGACACTCACCAACCTCTGTGCGAAAAATTGCCCCTCTGAACCCTTTTGTGTCTCTCCCCTCTCATCATAAATATATGAGCTACAACCTTTTAGGTATCCCGATTCTGTCTACAATTCCCGCTGCCTCGGAAAAGCAGCCAGCATAATCAAGGACCCCACACACCTCGGACATTCTCTCTTCCACCTTCTTCCACCTGGAAAAAAAGATACAAAAGTCTGAGGTCAGCTTCTACCCTGCTGCCGTCAGACTTTTGAATGGACCTACCTCGCACTAATTTGATGTTTCTCTACACCCTAGCTATGACTGTAGCACTACATTGTGCACTCTCGCGTTTCCTTCTCTATGAACGGTCTGCTTCATCTGTATTGCGCGCAAGAAACAATACTTTTCCCTGTATCCCAATACAGGTGACAATAATCAAACAAATCAAATCAACACACAGACACACACACAGTCAGAATCTCTCTCTCACACACAGACACGCCAGAATCTTTCACACTTTTTCTCTCTCTCTCACACACACATGCACACACACAAAAACCGTTACCAATCTACACTCTGCTGGATAATATCAGAATCACACACCCACACACACAGACGCACAGACAGCCAGAGTTTCTCTCTCCCTCTCTCTCACACACACAGATACAATCTATCTCTCTCTCTCACTCACACACACACACACACACACACACACACATACACACAGCTTTACCAATCTACCCTCTGCTGGATAATGTCAGAATTACACACCCACCACCACCCCCCACCCCCACCCCCCCTCCGCCCCACCACACACACAGATAGCCAGAATTTCTCTCTCTCACACACACAGACATAACCTTTGTCATTCACTCGCACTCTCTCACACATCCACGCGCGCGCACACTTTTATCAATCTACCCTTTGCTGGACAATGTCAGAATCACACACCCACGCAGACATAGACAGCCAGAATTTCTCTCTCTCTCTCTCTCTCACACACACACACACACACGAACACACATACAAGCACACACACCTTTACCAATCTACCCTCTGCTGGGTAATGTCAGAGTTACACACACACACACACACAGCCACACAGCCAGAATTTCTCTATCTCTCTCTGTCGCACACACACACACACCTTCATCACTCTTCCCATTCCTGGAAAATGCCAGAAACAGACATATACACATTTACAGATCCATACTCTCTGCTGGGTACTCTCAGAATTTTATTGGACACGATATTACCGGAAACAACTTGGCTTAAGATTGTTTAGTTGTTTGTTCAGTGTATCACAGGCGGTACATTGAATGTAAGATTTCCATCTCCGCTAGCAGTGGTTCCATTCTTATAGAATCCATTTCTGATCCGCCTCTCTCTTCTTTGCGGCGTTTTCAATACAGCAACATTCACTCCTCGGTAAAGAGTCCGGTGCTGCAACCCCGCCCTAAACCTGTAAGACATTTTATCTGAGGGAAATATACAGATATGCAAATTAGATTCGTATCAATTTATTTATTCTGCATCAAACACGAATCTGGTTTCACTGGGGATATGTATTAATTAAGAAAATAATTAAAGTAGAAGTAAATAAGATTATTTTTCAAATCAAAATATCCAGTCAGAAAACGAGACTATTTGGCTGTTAGACAGGACCAATCAATACAAGTCGACAGTTCTTCTGTATACCTGCCAGTCTCTGACGTCCCATGTTGAAGGGGAACTGTTCACAATTTCTCACTCAGTTCATGACTTCAAAAAAATGGAAACCGGTTTTCTGGTTCCCCTAGCGGTGAGAGAAGAACTTGTTCTGTATGGGACATTACTGAAACAAAAACTTCTTGCGGGTGAGAAGGGTCAAGATCCCTTCTTATTGTTTTGAATAACAGCGTCTCCTAATGGCGCGCCCACACACACATACACACACTCATACACTTACAGACTCACATGCACATTCATGCACACACATACTCATACATTTAACCATACACACGCTCTCATACACTGACACGCACTTACAAGCACACACTCACATTCATACACTTACAGACTCACATACACACTCACACACACATACTCATATAATTAAAAATTCCCACACTCATACACTGACACACACACACACACACACACACATACACTCATACTCACACACTTTCACATACACACACGCTCATACACTGACACACACTTATACACATTTGCACACACACTCATACACATGGTCTCGTCAATGTACCATGCCTTGGGGTATCCTGTCCTGCAGGTAGACAATGGTGGCCGAGACGCAAGAGTATGTACTGTGTACCTGGTGGCTGGTACTCTCACGTGAGATGATGACATCCATGTTGATGATCCGGCACATCTTGCACAGTTTGCTGTGGAAATACTCACTGTATGGTGTCGTGGTCACTGTTATCCTGAAGGCTGGCTAGTTTGCTGCGAAAAATGGTCTGTTTGAGGTCGCGCGGTTGTTTGAAGACAAGAAGTGGGGGTGTGGGGATGGACTTGGCGAGATGTTCGTCTTCATCAATGACGTGTTGAAGGCTCCGGAGAAGATGTCGTAGTTTCTCCGCTCCGGGGAAGTACTGGACGATGAAGGGTACTCTGTCCACCGTCTCCCATGTTTGCCTTCTGAGGAGGTCAGTGCGTTTTTTTGCTGTGGCGCGTCAGAACTGTCGATGGATGAGTCGAGCGACATATCCTGTTCTTACAATGGCGTCTTGCAGCAACTGTAGGTTTCTGTTGTGTTCCTCCCCATCTGAGCAGATCCTCTGTATACGTTGGGCTTGTCCATACGACAACATTCCCCATGACGAAGGCATTGCTGCAACTGCCTCAGTACTTAACGCCGACAACTGCCAATTTTCAGACGCAATTCTACAACTCATCTGCTTCATCCTGGACCACAACGTCTTCATCTTCAACAACCAGTTCTTCATTCAAACACATGGGACAGCCATGGGGACCAAATTCGCACCTCAGTATGCCAACGTTTTCATGCACAAGTTCGAACAAGATCTCTTCACCACACAGGACCTTCAATAGATGCTATACACTAGATACATCGATGACATTTTCTTCCTTTGGACTCACAGCGAAACATCAGTGACACAACTACATGTTGACATCAACAAGTTCCCTCCCACCATTAGACTCACCATGGAGTACTCTCCGGAATCGGTTGCATTCTTGGACACACGCATCTCCATCATGGCCTGTCACCTCAGCACCTCACTGTACCGCAAGCCCACAGATAACCTCACGATGCTCCACTTCTCCAGCTTCCACTCTAAACACGTTAAAGAAGCCACCCCCAACGGACAAGTCCTCGGTATACACAGGATCTGCTCAGATAAGGTGGAACACAATAGAAACCTACAGACGCTGAAAGATGCAAGCGGAAGAACAGGATATGGTACAGGACTCATCAGTCGACAGTTCCGATGCGCCACAGCGGAAAACCACACCGACCTCCTCAGAACACACACACGGAACACGGTGGACAGAGTACCCTTCGGTGTCCAGTACTTTCCCAGAGCGGAGAAGCTACGACATCTTCTCCGGAGCCTTCAACATGTCATTGATGAAGACGAAAATCACGCCAAGGCGATCGCCTCACCTCCACTTGCCTTCAAACAACCGCGCAACCTCAAACAGACCATTGTTCATAGCAAACTACCCAGCATTCAGGAGAACAGCAACAACAACACAACACAGTCCCGCCACAGCAACCTTGCAAGACGTGATGGATCATCAACACGGGTGTCATCATCTCGCGTGAGAACATCATCCACCAGGTACACGGTACATACTCTTGCGACTCGGCCAACGTAATCTACATGATACGCTGCGGAAAAGGATGTCCCGAGGCATGGTACATTGGGGAGACCATGCAGACGCTACGCCAATGGATGAATGGACACCACTCGATAATCACCAAGCAGGGGTGTTCTCTTCCTGTCGGAGAACACTTCAGCAGTCAAGGGCATTCACCCTCCGATCTTTGGGTAAGCATTCTCCAAGGCGGCCTTCAAGACATACGACAACGCAGAATCGCCGAGCAGAAACTGATAGCCAAGTTCCGCACATATGAAGGCGGCCTCAACCGGGATCTTGTGTTCATGGCACACTACCTGTAACCCCCAGGACTTGCCTGGGCTTGCAAATTCTCACTAACAGTCCTGGCTTGAGACAATTCACACCTCTTTAACCCCTCTCTCCACTCACATTGTCTGCACCTGTAAAGACTTGATTATCTGTAAAGACTCGCATTCCAACTATTATCTTGTAAATTGAGTCTGTGCCTCTATGCCCTGTTTGTGAACCCAATCCTCCACTCACCTTATGAAGGGGCAGTGCTCTGAAAGCTCGTGCTACCAAATAAACCTGTTGGACTTTAACCTGGTGTTGTGAGACTTCTTACTACACTTGATGTGATGAGTACTTTGAAAAGTCTTTATTATTTCTCTTTTTACAACATAACCTAAGTAGAAAACTTGAATGTGATTACTCTTTCTGTAATAACCAATTTGAAATATCTCAAAATTTCCTTTGCATTGCGTTGAAGCAACTCAGTATACTGCATGATTTGTGAAGAGATCCTGAATGTTTCATTACTTCCTGTGGTGGCCATTTTGTCATATTTTTCATGATCTTTGAGATATTTTATGAATACGAAATTGGAAAAAATATTTTTTCCTTGGTGTGTTTTGATTTTTAATCTTTTGACTTGAAGCCGAGGTTTGATCCATAGTATAGGAATTGTGTGTTTTGGAGGAAGAACTGACCTCAGAGCTACTGTTCAATCCTAGTTCCTGATGGAGGGATTCCCTGCCCACATCTGTGTCCTTTGTAGGTATACTGCTAACATCTGTCGCAATGTCAGCCATATTATGATTGTAGCATGTGTTATGGTTCGGGTTAGAAACGCCAAAGTCTTTTATGAAGCCCACCTGAATGATAAGTTTTGCATTTTGAATTTGGTTCGGATAGGCGTGAGATGTTTCATAAGAACATAAGAACTAGGTGCAGGGGAGCAGGCCACCGGCCCCTCGAGCCTGCTCCGCCATTCAATAAGATCATGGCTGGACTTTTTAATGGACTCAGCTCCACCTACCCGCCTGCTCACCATAACCCTTAATTCCTGTACTGTTCAAAAATTTATCTATCCTTGCCTTAAAAAACATTCAATGAGGTAGCCTCAACTGCTTCACTGGGCAGGGAATTCGACAGATTCCCAACCCTTCGTGTGAAGAAGTTCCTCCTCAACTCAGTCCTAAATCTGCTTCCCCTTATTTTGAGGCTATGCCCCGTAGCTCTAGTTTCACCCGCCTGTGGAAACAACTTTCCTGCTTCTATCTTATCTATTCCCTTCATAACCTTACATGTTCCTATAAGATCACCCCTCATTCTTCTGAATTCCAATGAGTATAGCCCCAGTCTACTCAGTCTCTCCTCATAAGCCAACCCTCTCAACTCCGGAATCAACCTAGTCAATGTCCTCTGCACCCCCTCCAGTGCCAGTATATCCTTTCTAAAGGCAGGAGACCAAAACTGTACACAGCACTCCAGATGTGGCCTAACCAGCACCTTATACAGCTGGAACATAATCTCGCTGTTTTTAAACTCCATCCCTCTAGCAATGAAGGACAAAATTCCATTTGCCGCCTTAATTACCTGCTGCACCTGCAAACCAACTCCTTGTGATTCTTGCGCAAGGACACCCAGGTCCCTCTGCACAGCAGCATGCTGCAATTTTTTACCATTTAAATAATAGTCCATTTTACTATTATTTCTACCAAAATGGATGACCTCACGTTTACCAACATTGTACTCCATCTGCCAGACCCTCGCCCACTCACTTAGATTCTCTATATCCCTTTGCAGACTTTCAGCGTCCTCGGCACACTTTGCTCTGCCACTCATCTTCATGTCATCTGCGAATTTTGACACACTACACTTGGTCCCCAACTCCAAATCATCTATGTAAATCGGAAACAATTGCGGACCCAGCACTGATCCCTGAGACACACCAGGTTTCCCTTCAGGAGTATTCAAAGACCCACTTGGGAGCTTTTATCAAACAAAGTTGAGGTAAGAATATAGTTGACATGTGTAGTAAGCAAAGTAGCAAGAACTTTTACAATTACAAAGGAGAAACAAAGCAACCATTACAATGTATAACCCTTAATGAACATAGATAGGCTTTCCCAATGAAAACCAAAACCTCCCATTGACAAAACACGCTTTTCACAGGTTTAACAGCACAGACTAATGCTCACGTGACTAATGATAATTTGCGTCCCTTCGTTGAAATCTGCAGTTCTCTGGATTCACTCCAAACAATTTGAAGACAAGGCAGCTTCCCAAAACAGCAGAGAGACTCGTCCAGCTGCCAACAACATCAGATTTCGACCTTTCTGGAAAGCAACAGAACTTTCAAAACAATAGGGAAAAAGGGAAAACATTTCTTTTTAGCTTGCTGTCCCTTCTAAAACTCAACTCCAACCTGGAGCTCCAAACTGAAACTGAAAATGAAATCCCTATCACCTGATGTGCCCATATTTTTTTCTCCTTCCAACAGTAAAATCACATCAGGCTGTCAGCATGAATTTAAAGAAAAATTCTTAAAGGTACACTCACATCACACATGCAACTTCCAGGGTCGTAAAATGTGATGTATATGGGAGTTGGTTTGAGGACTCTGGGTCTGTACTCAATGGAGTTTAGAAGGATGAGGGGGATCTCATTGAACCTCACCGAATTCTGAAAGGCCTGGTTAGGGTGGACATAGGGAAGATGGTTCGATTAGTAGGAGAGACTGGGATCCGAGGGCACAGCCTCAGAGTAAAGGGACGACTCTTTAGAACCGAGATGAGGAGGAAATTCTTCAGCTTGAGGGTGGTGAATCTGGGGAATTCATGGCCACAGAGGCCAGGTCATTTAAGACAGAGATAGATAGGTTCTTGATTGGAAAGGGGATCAAAGGTTACGAGGGAAAGGCGGGAGAATGGGGATGAGAGACCTATGAACCATGATTGAATGGTGGAGCAGACCCGATGGGCTGAATGGCCTAATTCTGCTGATACATCTTATAGTCTTATTGTCTTTTTCTATGTAGATATTTTTATTTCCCTAATCCATTGATTTCACAGCGTAATAAGTAAACGTTGAGTTAGAGAGAGAGATTGAGGCAGAGCAGGTGAAATAGAGAGTGAGAAAGAGAGCGAGACAGAGGGAGAAAGAGAGAGAGAGAGAGGGGAGAGATAGAGAGAGGGGGAGCCAGAGATAGAGATACGAGGCTGAGAGAGACAGAGTGAGAGAGACAGATAGAGAGAAAGAAAGAGAGATAGAGAGAGAGAGACAGACAGAAAGATAGAGAGAGAGACAGAGAAAGAGAGACAGAGAAAGCCAGTGCGAGGACAGAGAGCGAGAAAGAGAGAGAAAGAAAGAGAGAGAGAGGGAGAGAGAGCAAGAGAGAGTTAGACAGAGAAAAAGATAGGGAGAGAGAGAGAGACAGAGAGAGGGAGATAGAGAGATAAAGTGAGACAGAGAGAGGGAGAGAGAGAGAAAGACACAGAGAGAGCCAAAGGAAGAGAGAGAGAGATAGCGGGAGGTGGACAGAGAGAGAGAGAGAAAGAGAAAGAGAGGGACAGAGCGAGCGAGAGAGAGTGAGACAGCGAGAGAAACAGAGAAAGTCAGTGAGAGGGACAGAGCGAGAGAGCGAGGGTGGGAGGGAAAACGTTAGACAGAGAGACAGAGGGAGAGACAGAGAGAGAGAGGTAGAGAGAGAGAGGGAGAGAGAAAGAGAGAGCGAGAGACAGCGAGAAAAACAGACAGACAGAGAGACACCCGGAGAGAAGAAACTGGCGGAAACAAAGTCTCTGAATGTTTTTAAAAGTGTTTTCCTTGGACGGTTGATAGATTCTTGATAATTGGCAGGAACGTGGCGTTGAATTTACAATTAGGTTAGCCCCGATATGATTGACTGGGTGAGCAGGCGCGAAGAGGTGATGGCCTACTCCTTTTCTGAGTTCATATGTTCATATCCAGATATTGTTTTTACTGATGTTGCTTGAGGGAGAAATATGCCCACAAGTGGACCCACTCTGGTTGTCCTGCTCACAGTGACCATGGCATACTTTAAATTCCAGGTGAATAGACACGGGGCTTTTGTTTCAATTGATTGGAGAATATTGACATGTGATTCATTATGATCAGCTGTAAATAATCCACTCCTTCAGCATGAGGTTAGTGATAGAAGAAAGAGATAGAGAGTCTGGTGAACTGGTGCGGCGATAATAATCTCTCCCTCAGTGTCACCAAAACGGAGAAGGTAGTCATCAATTTCAGGAAGCGTAGTGGAGGACATGCCCTTTGCGTATATCAACGGGGACGAAGTTGAAATGGTCGAGAGCTTAAACTTCCCAGGTGCCCAAATCACCAACAACCCGTCCTAGTCCGCCCATGCTGATGCCTCTACTTTCCCAGGAGACGGTGGCATGCCTGCTACAACCCTCACCAACGTTTCCAGGGTGTAGATCATAGAACATAGAACATTACAGCGCAGTTCAGGCCCTTCGGCCCTCGACGTTGCGCCGACCAGTGAAACCAATCTAAAGCCCATCTAACCTACACTATTCCAATATCATCCATATGTTTATCCAATAACCATTTGAATGCTCTTAATGTTGACGAGTCCACTACTGCTGCAGGCAGGGCATTCCACGCCATTACTACTCTCTGAGTAAAGAACCTACCTCTAACATCTGTCCTATATCTCTAACCCCTCAATTTAAAGCTATGTCCCCTCGTGTGAGCCATCACCATCCGAGGAAAAAGGCTCTCACTGTCCACCCTATCTAATCCTCTGATCATCTTGTATGCCTCTATTAAGTCACGTCTTAACCTCCTTCTCTCTAACGAAAACAACCTCAAGCCCCTCAGCCTTTCCTCATGCGATTTTCCCACCATACAGGCAACATCCTGGTAAATCTCCTCTGCAACCTTTCCAACACTTCCACATCCTTCCTATCATGCGGCGTCCAGAACTGTACGCAATACTCCAAGTGCGGCTGCACCAGAGTTTTGTACAGTTGCAACATGACCTCCTGGCTCCGAAACTCAATCCCTCTACCAATAATAGCTCACACACCGTACGCCTTCTTAACAACCCTATCAACCTGGATGCCAACCTTCAGGGATCTATGCACATGGACACCCAGATCCCTCTGTTCATCCACACTACCAAGTATCTTATCATTAGCCCAGTTCTCTATATTCCTGTTACTCCTTCCAAAGTGAATCACTTCGCACTTTTCAGCATTAAACTCCATTTGCCACCTCTCAGGTATACCATAGAAAGTATCGTTTTCGGATGTATCACGGCTTGGTATGGCTCCTGCCAAAACCGCAAGAAACTACAAAATATTGTGAACGTAGCCCAGACCATCACATAAACCAGCCTCCAATCCATTGACTTTGTCTACACTTCCCGCTGCCTCGGGAAAAGCATGATGAGGAGATGCCAGCGTTGGACTGGGGTAAATACAGTCCGAAGTTTAACAACACCAGGTTAAAGTCCAACAGGTTTATTTGGTAGCAAAAGCCACACAAGCTTTCGGAGCTCCAAGCCTCTTCTTCAGGTGAGTGGGAATTCTGTTCACAAACAGGGCATATAAAGACACAGACTCAATTGACATGACTAATGGTTGGAATGCGAATACTTACAGCTGATCAAGTCTTAAAGGTACAAACAATGTGAGTGGAGAGAGCATCAAGACAGGCTAAAAAGATGTGTATTGTTTCCAGACAGGACAGCCAGCGAAACTCTGCAGGTCCAGGCAGGCTGTGGGGATTACAAACAGTGTGACATGAACACAATATCCCGGTTGAGGCCGTCCTCATGTGTGCGGAACTTGGCTATCAGTTTCTGCTCAGCGACTCTGCGCCGTCGTGTGTCGTGAAGGCTGCCTTGGAGAACGCTTACCCGAATACTCGGGTAACTCGGGAAAAGCAGCCAGCATAACTAAGGACGCCACGCATCCCGGACATTCTCTCTTCCACCTTCTTCCGTCGGGAAAAACATACAAAAGTCTGAGGTCATGTACCAACCGATTCAAGAACAGCTTCTTCCCTGCTGCCATCAGACTTTTGAATGGACCTACCTCGCATTAAGTTGATCTTTCTCTACACCCTAGCTATGAATGTAACACTACATTCTGTATTCTCTCCTTTGCTTTCTCCCCTATGTACTCTATGAACAGTCTGCCTTGTCTGTAAAGCACACAAGAAAGAATACTTTTTCGACACTCTATCTGACTGTGACACTACATTCTCTAACTTCTCCTTTCCTTCTGCACTATGTACTCTATGAACAGTATGCCTTGTCTGTTTAGCGCTCAAGAAGCAAAACCTTTCACTGTATCCCAAGTATAAACGGGAGCAACTGTCTGCTACCTCAATCGTGCTAACCCTGCAAAGGCATCATTCTAAATGAGGAGTGAGGATGACACAAACTACAAAGAGATACCCAGGGCAGTGAGGAGCGGATGGTCTTTTTGCTGTTTTCCACATACTAGCTTTTCTCTTTGGTGACTCGTCATCTGCGCTGGAAAACATGCTGGAAATGTACGTTTTGCAGATACTACGTGCAGTGGTTAAGAACTGGAAAATTCAGCGCTGTGTTTATTTTGTCTCAGCGCTTCCCGTTTATAGTTCAGGAGCCCGCTCATATCTCAGTCCGCCAAGACAAACACCTCACAGCTTATGCTTCACTGGGCGCTTCAGACTGTTCAAACTGTGGAGAAAAGGCAAAGTTTATTTATTTTTTTATTATTAGTCACAAGTCGGCTTACGTTCACACTGCAATGAAGTTACTGTGAAAATACCCTAGTCGCCACATTCCAGCTCCTGTTCGGGTAACACTGAGGGAGAATTTAGCTTGGCAAGTTCACCTCACCTGCACATCTTTGGGACCATAGGAGGAAAACGGAGCACCCACAGGAAACCCGAAACCCACGCAGACACGGGAGAATGTGCAAACTCCACACAGACAGTGACTCGAGGGCGGGAATCGAAACTGGCGCTGTGAGGCAGCAGTGCCAACCACTGTGCCGACGTGCCGCCCTTTGTTGGGCAGCGTGGATAATTTGCTGAACTCAACAGCACGACTGGTTGCGCCATTCACCTGAGCATAGGGGATAGCAATCTAATACAGAGTGTTGCGTTGAATTCATTCCGGATATCTTCATTTATTTTGTTTTGAACCAGAAGGTGTCAGATTGAAGATAACACGAAAGAGGAGTGAACGTTTTAGTTATTGTTTCACCCGGTGTCTGTTTCCCTGTCTATCTCTCTGTGGCATAATTATCCTCTTACTCGATGGAGCATGGACAATCTGCTCCAGGCTGGTAATTATCCTTCACATTAAACGCAACCACGTGGGGAGGCAATGGCCTAGTGGCATTGACACTGGACTTAATCCAGAAACTCAGCTAATGAGGCATAGATCGGGTGGACTCTCAGAGGCTTTTTCCCAGTGTGGAAATGGCTGCTACGAGAGGACACAGGTTTAAGTTGCTGGGGGGTAGGTACAGGGGAATTGTTCGGGGGAGTTTCTTCACACAGAGGGTGGTGGGCGAGTGGGATCGGCTGCCGTCAGTGGTGGTGGAGGCAAACTCAATAGGGTCTTTTAAGAGACTCCTGGATGAATACATGGAACTTAATAGGATGGAGGGCTATAGGTAGGCCTAAAAGGTAGGGATATGTTCGGCACAACTTGTGGGGCCGAAAGGCCTGTTTTGTGCTGTAGTTTTCTATGTTTCTGTGCTTCTAATGTTCTGGGTACCCGGGTTCGACTCCCGCCACGGCAGAGAATGGAATTTAAATTTAAATAAAAAAATATCTGGAATTAAGAATGGTTAGCACTGTGGCCTAACAGTGCCAGCGCTACTGTTGCCTAACCCGAGTTGAATTCTGGCCTCGGGTCACTCTCTGTGTCGAGTTGGCACACTTTCCCCATGTCGGCGTGGGTTTCCACCGGGTGCTCCAGTTTCTTCACACAGTCCTAAGATGTGCGGGTTAAGTTGATTGACCATGTTAAATTCCCAGTAGTGTCAGGGGGATTAGCAATGTAAAAACATGATGTTCAGGGGTTAGGACCTGGGTGGGATTGTTGTGGTGCTGGCTCGATGGGCAGAAAGGCCTCCTTCTGCACTGCAGGGATTCTGTGAATGTTGATCTGTTCATTATTCCTCATAAAAAGAAGAGGAATAATCTGGAACCCCGACCCTTAAATAGTTGCTAAGAAAGGTGGGGTGGCGGTCATTGAAAACTACCAGAATTTCGATGTTGTTCGGTATTACGATGGAGGTTTATTAAATGGAAAAGCGTGGATGGAGTTAATACAGATCAGTCAAGACAGACCAAACTCACCGAGTGGCTGAATGGACTCCACCTGCCCCAGTGTTCTTGTGGTGACAGCAGTGTATTCCAAGGCAAATTTAGGACTGATGCCAGGAGCCTATCACACAGGAAGTGATCGGCATTGAGAATGGTTTTCTGGGTAGAGTGAATTGGGGGATAATTGAATGAAACCCCTGCATTCCTCAAGAAACAATTGTCCTGGTGGATGAGAAGTTCAAATCCTCATGGGGTGGATGGACTATCTTGAGCACAAGAACTTTTCCCATTTTGAAAATCCCCTTCGTTGAAAGGTCAGTCACGAGGGAACATAGATTCAAGGTGAGGGGCAGGAATGTTTAGGGGGATGTGAGGAAAAGATTTTTCACTCAGAGGGTGGTGAGGGTCTGGAATGCGCTGGCTGGGAGGGTGGTAGATGCGCGTTGCCTCACATCTTTTAAAGAGGACCCGGATAAGCACTTGACACGTCATAACATTCAGGGCTGCGGGCCAAGTGTTGGTAGATGGGATTTGGCGGGAGTTCAGGTCTCGGTGCAGACTCGATGGGCCGAAAGGCCTCCTTTGCACTCCATGATTCTATGATTCTGCATAATGTACACATGGCTTCAAATACTCTTCGCAATTTCTGTGCAGAGTGATTTTTTGGACCAGTGCAAGGCGCTGTGCTTTTGAAAATGTGTCTACGCGTTTGTATCAGGAATTGTCCAAGGTTCTATATTATTTCAGAGAATAACAATTATCCAATTATTCAAAAATCATCACATGACATTCGAGATTCTTAATAGTTATGATATTAAAAATATCATGGGGATATGTCGCACCGTATCAGTGAAAAATCATCTGAAATTTACTCACTCGTTTGCCTAATCTTCTAACGTGACCTATGTATTCTATGAACAGTATGCCGTGTCTGTGTAATTGACGTTTGCAAAGTTCGCCAGCAAATCTGTTGCATTCAAAGCCAATGGGTTATGCTTCAAGCTGTGTGGATTTTATTTATTCATTAGTGGGACATGGGCGTCGCTGGTTGGTCAGCATTTATTGCCCATCCCTAGTTGCCATTGGAGGGCAGTTGAGAGTCAACCACATTGCTGTGGCTCTGAAGTCACATGTAGGCCAGACCGGGTAAGGATATTAGTGAACCAGGTGTTATTTGTTGGGACAATCGCCAATAGTCATCAGTAGTTTCTTAATCCCAGAGTTTGTTTTTTATTTAATCTAAATTTCACCATCTGCCGTGGTGGGATACGAACTCTGGTCCCCATTAGCTAACTTTCTGGATTATGAGTCTAGCGATCATACCACTAAGCCTTCGCCTCCGCATTCAGGTCGGAACATTTACTAAGAATTAAGAAAAAAAAATCACCATTAAAATGGTGGTGTGGTGAAAGATGAATCATTCTCAAGAGCATTGGGAAAAAGCCAAGAGTTTAGACTAAATTCATTTAGACAAATGACACTGGCTTGACGGGCAGAATGGCCTCTTTCTGTGCTGGAAATTGCCACAGTTCTAAGCTTCGAGTCTATAAAATCCATTTACCCGCGTTATCAGACGGGAATATGGATTGCAGATAATGTTCTTTCAGGATTAAATATATCAGTGTCCAATACCAGGATACATCCAGTTAAGGCTCGGGACACATTTAATCTTGCAGATTTCATCTTCATGCAGCCGAAATCCTAAACCAATTACTAACCTGCCTGGTCAGCCCTTAATCCCATCTCCAACGCACACACACACATCCTAAAAATGTCTATGTAAATTAGCTGAAGAGCCACCGGAAACATATTTGTTCTAAACCCTTATAGAAACCGAAATCACACAGCTTACATTTGGTATTCAAAACCTGTTTCAATATTTAGATAACTCCGGCAAAGATATGTTTTGAATTATTTCTTGCACAATTACAGTAGAAAATGCAGAATAGAATTTTAAAAACCGCTATGAGAAATTAGAAGCATGGAGAGGTGAAATTGCACTGCAGACGATATTCTGTCATAGGATGGCGGACATTAAGAGAAAATTCATTTTCCGGTTTGGTCGCCATCATACTATAGAGCCACCAATCCGCCCGAATTTCCACCGGCTGCACTTTCGGAATTTCCCGTGCAACAAGAAGAATGTTTCTGAAGCACTAGACATCCGGTGAGTTCTCTCTCCCCTCGAGTTAGAGTTTTGGATCCTCGTTAAAGGCCAGGCGAGCGTAAAGCGTCTGTGGATGAAAAGTGATCAGTCCGTGCAATCCACACCATTATTATAGGGATGGGCGAGACCATTCAGTCCCCCGCTCCACCCCTCCCCCTCCCCGCCCCACGCCCCCCACCCCCCCACCCCCGCCCTCTATTCAATCGGTTCATGGCTTAAAGGGAGCTCAACTCACAGTCACCCACCAATATTGAATAATCCTGAATCCACTCCCTAATGTAAATTTAACTGTCGCAGTTTTGAGAGTTCCAATTGCCCAATGTTCTATATAGCTTTTTAGTGACCGGAATTCCGCCCCGCGTTCTGTCAAGAAGTGTTTTGATTTTATTTATTATTGTCACATGTATTACTATGCATTGAAAAGTATTGTTTCTTGCCCAGTATACAGACAAAGCATACCGTGTACGGTGGAGGAAAGGAGAGGGTGCAGATTATAGTGTTACAGTGACAGCTAGGGTGTAGAGAAAGTTCAACTTAAATGAGGCAGGTCAATTCTAATGTCTGATGGCAGCAGGGAAGAAGCTGTTCTTGCGTGGGTTGGTACGTGACCTCAGACTGATGTATCTTTTTCCCGAAGGAGGAAGGTGGAAAAGAATATGTCCAGGGTGCGTGGGGTCCTTGATTGTGCTGTCTCTTTTTTACATAGAAACAGAGAAGATAGCAGCAGGAGGAGGTCATTTGGCCCTTCGAGCCTGCTCCACTATTCATTACGATCATGGCTGATCGTCCAGCCCAATAGCCTAATCCTGCTTTCTCCCCATAACCTTCGCCCCCAGGTGCTATATCCAGCCGCCTCTTGAATACATTCAATATTTTGGCATCAACTAATTCCTGTGGCAATGAATTCCACAGGTTCACCACTCTTTTGGTGAAGAAATGTCTCCTCATCTCCGTCCTAAATGGTCTACCCCGAAACCTCAAACTGTGACCCCTGGTTCTGAACTCCCCCACCATCGAGAAAATCCTCCCTGCATCCACCCTGTCTCGTCCTGTTAGAATTTTATAAGTCTCTATGAAATCCCCCCTCATTCGTCTGAACTCCAGCGAAAACAATCCTAACCGAGTCAATCTCTCCTCATTCATCAGTCCCGCCATTCCCGGAATGAGCCTGGTAAACCTTCGCTGCACTCCCTCGAGAGCACGAGCCTCCTTCCAAAGTGAATACGCTTGGTATGTGTCCTGCTCTGTCCACGACCACAAGAACTGGTCCAATCCCATCACTCAAACCAGCCTCCCATCTACTGACTCTGTCGGCACTTCCCGCTGTCTCGGAAAAGCAACCAGCATAATTAAGGACCCGACGCATTCCAGACTTACTCTCTCCTACCTTCTTCGGTCGGGAAAAAGATACAAAACTTTGAGGTCACCTACCAACCGGCTCAAGAACAGCTTCTTCCCTGCTGCCATCAGACTTCTGAATGGACCTACCTCGCACTAAGTTGACCTTTCTCTACGCCCGAGCTATCACTGTAACACTACATTCTCCACTCTCTCCTTTCCTTCTCTATGAACGGTATGCCTTCTCTGTATAGAGCGCAAGAAACAATACTTTCCACTGTACCCCAATACATGTGACAATAATAAATCAAATCAATGTACTCTCTGAATGGTATGCTTTGTCTGTATAGCGCACAATAAACAATACTTTTCACTTTATCCCAATACATGTGACAATAATAAATCAAATCAATGTACTCTATGAATGGTATGCTTTGTCTGTATAGCGCGCAATAAACAATACTTTTCACTGTAAGCTAATGCATGTGATAATAATAAATCAACTCAAATCAAATGTCCCACGAATGAATTGAACAAAAAAGCGAACTTGGAAGTAGTGTCATTCGGCCTCGAAACTTTCTCTGTCCGTGATGCCGCCAGGCTTGTTGAGATTATCCAGAACTTTTTGTGTTGGTTATGAATTGTAAACCGCGGATTAATAGTTAATGAAATGTATCCGTGTGGTATAGCAACAACAATTCCATTCATTCACCTCTTTATTCTGTTTGTGTTCTCTGGATTCTGTCAGTTTCTCATCACTGTTCGCGGTTCCTGTTAGAAAGAGTGATTTAAACTGAAATTTAAACTGGCGACATTTCACACCGAACGCGCTCAGAAGTGTCAATAACTCAGCGATAAATGGGCGGATTGAGAACGCCGCGCAGTAACAGCGTCCCCAAACAATCGCTACCTCTCTGCCGGTTCCTGCAGATCCTTCTTCCGGCTACAAGGACCAAGCCCAGAAGGAGAAGCGCCGCAGCCGACAAACCCCCGGAAAACAGTAAATGACAGGTGGTCGGGAAGGGAGAATCTGCAAAAAGAATTAAACTTTCACTCAAAGAAAATCAAGTGTGGAAATAATTAAACAAGCGAAGGAGTTTGCCCAATTTAACTGTCCAATTTGACAGGAAAATGGTATAAAGTTTTTGCACACTTTCCCATCATGTAATAGAGTAGCACTTTTACAATAGGACACAAGGCGAGGGAGAGAGACAGTGACAGGGAGACTGAGCATTTTTTGAACAGGGCACACAGAGAGATGGAAGGAGAGAGTGAAAGATTCAGGGAGAGAGTAACCATAGAATCCCACAGTGCAGAAGAAGACCATTCGGGCCATCACGTCTACACTGACAATAATCCCACCCTATCCCCGTCACATCACGTATTTACCCTGCTAATCCCCCTGACAGTCGGGTCAATTTAGCATGGCCAATCAACCTAACCCGCACATCTTTGGACTGTGGGAGGAAACCGGAGCACCCAGAGGAAACCCACGCATTCACGGGGAGAATGTGCAGACTCGACACAGACAACCCCCGAGGCCGGAATTGAAACCGGGGCTCTTGGCGCTGTGAGACATCAGTGCGAACAATTGTGCCACCGTGTTGCCCAATCGAGAGATTTTTAAAAAGCACTTTTCCAATGGGACACAGGGAGAGGCAGAGAGAGAGAGTGACAGAGGGACTGCGCACTTTTTGAACATAGAGAAAGGAGGAGAGTGTGAAAGATTCAGGGAAGAGAAAGAACCAATATGTTACAAAGCCCAGTTTAAACAACAGAGAAATAAAGCACGATGTAGAGTCATAGAGGCTTACAGCATGGAAACAGGCCCTTCAGACCAACTTGTCCATCCCGCCCCTTTTTTAACAACTAAGCTAGTCTAATTTGCCCGTGTTTGGCCCATATCCCTCTGTACCCATCTTACCCATGTAACTGTCCAAACGCTTTTTAAAATACAAACTTGTACCCGCCTCTACTACTGCCTCTGGCAGCTCGTTCCAGACACTCAACACCTAGTGTGTGAAAAAATTGTCCCAGATATATTGACAGAATAAATGATTCAAAGATAGAGCAGCAATCTGAGAGAACACCGTTCAAAGATAGAGAGATAGACAGAGACGATAACTTATACAGATGTATTTAGCTCAATTTTCAATAGGGAAAGATTCAGAGAGCTTTTGAGAAAGAGCGAAAAGAAGAGAACAAAATAGATATCATTGGAGAGCGATAGGTAGACACTTAGATGAAGCACCATGTAACTAGCACAAAAATAGTAAACATAGAACGCTGGAGAATGCAAGATAAACCAATAAATAGAGGGAAAGAGAGAGAGACAGAGAGAGAGAGGGCGATGAAGATCTGAAGTTAGAGTGAGAGTGAAAGAGAGTGACAGACTGACTGAGAAAGCTACACCAGGGTATAAATTGAATATTGATAGAGAGAAAGGGTGGGGGTTAGGTGGGGGGCGTGGGGGGGGGGGGGGGGGTTGGTGGTGGATGGTGGGGGAGAGAGATTGTAAACAGGGGAAGATAAACAACTAGACATATCGTAGTCTGCCTGCTGAACAGAACAAGGCCTATCGGCCTATCGAGCCTGCGCGACAATAGCCCCACCCAGGTCCCAACCACTTAATCCCAAATATTTACCCTGACAGTAAGGGACAATCTACCATGGCCAACGCACCTGGCCTACACATCTTTGGACACTAACGGACAATTTAGCATTGCCAATCCACCTAACTCGCACATCTTTGGACACTAAGGGGCAATTTAGCATGGCCAATCCACCTAACTCGCACATCTTTGGACATTAAGAGGCAATTTAGCATGGCCAATCCACTTAACCCGCACATCTTTGGACACTAAAGGGCAATTTGCCATAGCTAATCCAACTAACCTGCACATCTTGGACACTAAGGGGCAATTTACCATGACTGATCTACCTGACTTACACATCTTTTGACACTAAGGGGCAATTCAGCCTGGCCAATCCACCTCGCCTGCACAGTTGTGGACACAAAGGGGCAATTTAGCATGGCCAATCCAACTAACCTGCTGATTCATGACACTTGGGCTCAATTAACCATGGCCGATCCACCTGGCCTACACATCTTTGGACACTAAGGGGCAATTTAGCACGGGCAATCCACCTAATCTGCATATCTTTCGACACTAAGGGTCCATTTAGCACGGCCAATCCACCTAACCTGCACATCTTTCGACACTGAGGGGCAATTTAGCATGGTCAATCCACCTAACCCACACATCTTTGGAGTTTGGGAGGAAACAGGAGCACCCGCAGGAAACCCGGTGTAACTGAATGGGATTGAAGTAGAGAGAGACGAAGGGATGAATAAATGGTTCACCGCCGTGCTGAGATAGAGTACGACACCGGGGATATAATCACACATTTCAATTTGACACACAGGCAGATTGGTCCTTGACCTTCAGACATGTAACGGTGTCTTAGCCAGATACAAGAAGTGGGAGAGGGGAAGAGGCCATTCGGCCTATCTCGCCTATTCTGCCATCCAATAACACCATGGCTAACCGTGTACATAAACATCACTTTCCCGCCCTTTCTCTTACCCATTAATCTATCCCTTCTGGCGAATCTGTTTCAGTGATTAAACATCCAAGGCTCTCTACGGCAGCGAAGAAGAGTTAAAATATCAGAAAACGAAACTGGGAGGGCTGTGATAGGCCAGTGTTGATTTAGATTTCAATGGAGATGCCCGCAGAGACATTTGTAATTTACAAAGTTGGACTGCTCTTAGTAAAGTGTCCCGTTAATATTAAATGGATTGAAAAATGGCCATTGTGAATAGCTACCTCTCTGAGATGAGACACTTTCACTGAGAATACTTTCACTGGAGTTGACCTGAAAGGTGCAAGTACAGCGAGCGCCGCTTCTCCAAGTTTCCGCCGGGAGGCTGATGTAACTCCTGACGGTGTAGGTCCCGTCCGGCTCCAGTGTCCCTGAATCGGTCTGTCCCTCGGTATCCCGTCCCGAAACATTCCAGCGGACGGGAAAGGAATCGGGAGACACGCCTCTGACCAAACACAACAACGGGACTCTTTCCATGGCGGAAATCTCATCCAGCGGCGGAGTGAGGAGGAATATGGTGGGAGAACCCGCTAAATCCGGCAAAACAAAAGGGGAACCCATTGACAAATGGAACAGGACACATTAATTGCTCTGAGGTCCCACATCAATGTAATAATAATGGAATTTACCTGTAATCACTAACTTGGAGCCATTTCCGAATATTTGGGTCATGTTCTGGTAATTGCGGATTGCACAGTAATATATCCCAGAATCATTTATCCGGGAATCCGCAATGGTTAGTGAATAAATACGCCGTTTTTCAGAAATCTCGCCGGAAAATCTCCCCTCAGCTGGGCTGTTCTGGTACGCTCTGTAAATGAAATCCATGTGGTTTCTCTCCCTCTGTCTGTACCAGAAGACAGAGCCAGCATCTTGACCCTGGATGCGGCAGCTGAGATTAACAGGACTCCCCGCAAGGAGCGTCAGAACCGGCGGAGACTGGGACAAGGTGACCTGAGACATTGTAACTGGGAAAGAGAGAGAGAGAGAGAGAACAACAGTCACCATAGGTTATGGAGCATTCCCTGAAGACAGCGGACTGAAAGCCAATTGGGAGGAAACCTCAAACCAGCCTTCCATCCATTGACACTTCCCGCTGCCTCGGGAAAAGCAGCCAGCATAATTAAGGACCCCACGCACCCCGGACATTCTCCTTCTTCCGTCGGGAAAAAGATAATAAGTCTAAGGTCACGTACCAACCGACACAAAACAACTTCTTCCCTGCTGCGGTCAGACTTTTGAATTTTCCGACCTCACACAAAATTGATATTTCTGTACACCCTAATTATGATGGTAACACGACATTCTGCACTCCCTCCTTTCCTTCACTGTGTACGGTCTGCTTTGTCTGTATAGTGCGCAACAAACAATACATTTCACTCGATAGTAATACACGTGACAATATTAAATCAAATCAAATGAAATCACAAAAATGCCCGATTCAGAAAAAGAAATCGCACCATTAAAATCGCTCTGATTATGGTGTTAGTTGCCCCATTTTCCTCCTCCCTTTCGAAAGGTATAATACCAGTCCATTCACCAGTAAATCTGGTTTAAACACTGGGGAGGGGACACATGGAAACCAAGTGATGTTAATCACAAAGAGAGGTTCAGTGAAATTACGTTTCTCAACTATTGCTTACATCCCGTGTCTCTCCTTAAATGAAAGCAAATGACTGGGGATGCCTGGAACTGAACAAAAAACAGAAGATGCTGGAAAACCTCAGTGGGGGTACGGGAATTGTGATCAGTGCCGACTCGATCGGCCAAGTGGCCTCCTTGTGCACTGAACAGACTGACTCTCTGATTCTCGGTCTGAGAGCATCAGTGGAGGGAGAATAGACCCGACGTTTCCAGTCTGGATGATTCTCGGTCAGAGCTCCATTGCCTCTCCGCCGATGCGCTCAGAATCCTAGAATGATAGAATCCCTACAGTGCTGAAAAAGGCCGTTTGGTCCATCGAGTCTGCACCGATCACAATCCCTCCCAGGCCCTAATGCCGCAAACCCATATATTTACACTGCTAATCTCCTGATACGAAGGGGCAATTTAGCATGTCCATTCAAACGAACCCGCACATCTTTGGACCGTGGAAGGAAACTGGAGCACCCGGAGGAAACCCACGCAGACACGGGGCGAACGTGTAAACTCTGCAGACAGTGGCCCAAGCCGGGAACCCAAGCCTGGCGCTGTGATGCATCAGTGCGAAGCACTGTGCCGCTGAGATGTTCCAGTACTTTCTATTTTTGCTTCGTTTCTGCTTCTCCTCCGTTGACTGTGGGCGCTAAAGTTTGTTCAACAGTTTATAACTGACTCTGACGTTCCACTTGAAGTTCGAGCTTTCTCTCCAAAGTGGTCAACATTGTTAATGGAGCCCATTGACATATCATATCTCGTGAGAAATGGCAATTCGGATCAATTAAACTCTAATCATTGTTATTAATCGACGTTCCATTTTGTCAGTAACATTTGTTCCATTGTTAAGTTAAACTTGCACGCTGAATCACACCTTATAGCAGGGCAGAAGACGGGGAGAAGGTAGGTGGGGGGAAGGTGGAGGGTGGGGGAGGGTGGGGGGCGTGGGGGGGTGGGGGGCGTGGGGGGACGTGGGGGGGGTGGAGGGGGGGGGGTGCGGGGGAGGAGGGGTGGGGGGAAGGTGTGTGGGGGATGGGGTTGGGAGGTGGGGGGAGGTGGGGGGTGGGAGGTGGGGGGACCGTTCGGCCGTTCGAGTCGGTGTTGAATCTTTGAAAGATTTCGCTAACATTACTGAATTTTCCCTCTTAAATACGTATCCAATTCCCCCATTTTGAAAGTTCCAATTGCCGCTTTTGAAAGTTCCTGTTGAATCTGCTTCCTCCGCCCTTTCAGGCAGAGCCTTCCAGATCGCAACAACTCAGATGGGTAAAAAAATATAACTCCCCTCATCTCCCTCTCTGTTACTATTACCAAATTCTTCAATCCATGCTCCTTTGGCTCCAGACACTCCTGCCAACGGAAACAGTTTCTGCCTCTTCGCTCTATCTAAATCCTTCTCCACTCTATCTGAATGTAATGAGGATATCTCACCCTGAAAGAGATGGAACAGTGCATAGATACCGAGGAAACTCATTGTCCTTGCGCCAGACCGTGAGACTCTGAGCCCCGGATCCGAATCTGACAGAGATCTCGCTCTTGTTCTCTCTGTGTGGGGGAGGTGTGAAATATGCGCATTGTGTATATGAATGAAAACACGACTGGGGTTTGAAAATAGAACCGAGGTAGGGAGCTCTCTGCGGTTTTCCTGTTTACTGTAGGTCCAAGTGCTGGCGTGCATTCGACATGTTCTACAAAATACCTCAAACATCTACTCACATCTGTTACACCAGACTTGGAGTGCAGAGCACGGTTCTTCCTAATCTGGTAAGGATTCTCAGGTAGTGGAAAAGGTGCAGTTAACATTTCACAACGAATGATGCCAGAAATGAGAGTGTGTAACTGTTAGTGAGTCTTGAAGTGTTTGGAGGTCTTTTTCTCGAAACAAAATTGAAAATTGAGGGCTGATCCACCGAAACATTTAGAAATATGAAATGCTTCAACAAGGCAGAAGTAGGATTTCAAAATATTGCAGGATGAGTTCGTCGCCAAGCAGGAATTCAGGACAAAATTGTATTTTGGAAGAACAAAGAACAAAGAAAATTACGGCACAGGAACAGGCCCTTCGGCCCTCCAAGCCTGCATCGACCATGCTGCCCGACTTAACTAAAACCCCTTCCGGGGACCATACCCCTCTATTCCCATTCTATTCATGTATTTGTCAATACGCCCTTAAAAGTCCCTACCGTATCCGCTTCCACTACCTCCCCAGGCACCCACTACTCTCTGTGTAAAAAATCTGTAAGAATGGGCAGAATATAGAATTCGGTCGCATGGGGAATGCTTTTGATTTGATTTGATTTGATTTATTATTGGCACATGTATTGGGATACAGTGAAAAGTATTATTTCTTGCGCGCTATCCAGACAAAGCATTCCGTTCATCGAGAAGGAAAGAAGGGAGTGCAGAATGTAGTGTCACAGTCAGAGCCAGGGTGTAGAAAAAGATCAACTTCGTGCAAGGTGGGCCCATTTTTCATTGTATAGTAATACATGTGACAATAATAAATCAAACCAAATCAAATGAAAATGTGCCGATTCAAAAAAAAATCGCACCATTAAAATCTTTCTGATAATGGCGTTAGTTGCCCCATTTTCCTCCCCACTTCCGCTTGAGACGAATGACAAAGATGTATTTTAATTGGGCAGCTGGATAGACACGAAGGAGAGAAAGGAGAAGAAGGATATGTTGATGGGGTGATAGAAAGAAGGAATGAGGTACCTCTGGAACATTAACAACAGCTGATAGGCCGAATGGTACCAATCTGTACTGTGCTTTTGATGTAATCGTGTTAGAAAAACATGAAATCAAAGCCATCCTTTGATACCCTGATATGTGAGCAGTTAATGCTGCCTCTTTGCTTTGTATGGGTTGCAACAGGGCATGGTCCACATTTTTTCAGTGAGATTACAGTCGCCTTGTTTAATGTCGAGCCTGGCCCGAACATAGGATGTCCCCAGGTTCTTGGTAGCCGGTGATCTGTCTTTGCAAGTGCACTTACTTTTGAAATGTAGGAGATTCAGTCAGGATCACGCAAAACAGAATGCCGAAAATTGACAAATGATAAAGCCTTGATAAGTTGACTTATAGAACCATAAAACTCCTATAGCGTAAAAGGAGGGCCATTCAGCCCATTGAGCCTTCACCGCCAGCAATCCCACCCAGGCGATATCGCGGTGACCCCACATATTTAGCCTGCTAATTCCCCGACACTAAGAGGCAATTTAGCATGGCCAATCCACCTAACCTGCACATCTTTATCCATTAAGGTGCAATTTAGCATGGCCAATCCAGCATCCTGCACATTTTTGGATACTTAGAGACAATTTAGCGTGGCCAATCCACGTAACCCGAATATCCTTGGACACTAAGGGACAATTTACCATGATCAATGTACCTCACCAGCACACCTTTGGACACTAAGGGACAACTTAGCATGGCCAATCAGTAAACTGGCACATATTTGGACACTAAGGGGCAATTTTGCATGACCAATCCAGAATACCTGCACATCTTTCGACACTAAGGGGCAATTAAGCTAGTCAATCCACCTAACCAGCACATCGTTGGGCATTGGCATTCAAACGGACAGCGTTCTAATTTACAGATACTGTCCCAGACACCTCGATGGCCATTTTTGTTGATTCCTGTTGCTTCTTTTGACAAATCCTCTGAAATCAATGCCATGTAACTCTCGATATTTTGCACTTTTCTACAAATATGTATTCGTCTTTTTTGCAGAAATTATGAATGGCAACAGAACACAGAAACAGACAAGGCTCTGAACACAAAACAAAAAAAAGTAACGTGATTTGTTGTATTTAAGCTAATCCACGTCCTTTACCTTAATATAGGCTGCTGGCCGTAAGAGAATGGGAGAGTAATCATCTTTATTTATCATTACGCTTCCAGAAAGCCAGCAAACCCTTTGCTTTGTGAAAAACTTCCTTTATACTGACAAACAATCCTATTTAAATAGCAGTTGCCTGGTTACTTGTTCTCTACCATCCAAGACCACATCTACACATGCTCAGTGATGGCACTTGCTGTCGACTGTATGATGGTCAGTTGACATTCATGATTAACCAGGGTCAGAATCCCGCCTTTCATCTCCAGGGAGAAGAACAGGTGCAAAGTGGATTGACTCAATTCTGTTCCTCATATCAGCTCGTTCACAACCTGTGTGGATCCCTTTGGATGTTGCCTGGTATGGAGGGTCTTAGCTATGAGGAGAAATTGGGTAGACTGGGGTTGTTCTCCTTGGAAAGACGGAGAATGTGGGGAGATCTAATAGAGGTATACAAGATTATGAAGGGTATAGATAGGGTGAACAGTGAGAAGCTTTTTCCCAGGTCGGAGGTGACGATCACGAGGGGTCACGGGCTCAAGCTGAGAGGGGCGAAGTATAACTCAGACATCAGAGGGACGTTTTTTACACAGAGGGTGGTGGGGGCCTGGAATGCGCTGCCAAGTAGGGTGGTGAAGGCAGGCACGCTGACATCGTTTAATACTTACCTGGATAGTCACATGAGCAGCCTGGGAATGGAGGGATACAAACGATTGGTCTAGTTGGACCAAGGAGCGGCACAGGCTTGGAGGGCCGAAGGGCCTGTTTCCTGTGCTGTACTGTTCTTTGTTCTTTGTTCTTTGATTGCTCTGGCCGTCCCCAGCTCCTTACTCATACCGTGCATTAAGTTAGATATATGCAAATCTAGAATCTTGGGTCGGAATAGTTCGGAATGGGAGGTGATGGAGACTGAGGGGATAAGGGGGTGGCTTGATTGAGATGTGTAAAATTATGTGGGGCACAGATAGAGGAGATGGAAAGAAACGTTTTAAGTGTATTTATTCGTGCCACTAGTAGGCTCACATTACACTCTAATAAAGTAACTGTGATAATCCTCTTCTTGCCACACTCTGGCGCCTGTTCTGGTAGACTGAGGGAAACTTTAGCATGGCCAATGCACCTAACCAGCATGTCATTTGGAGTTTGGGAGAAAGCTGGAGCACCCGGAGGAAACCCACGCAGACACGGAGAGAATGTGCAGACTTCAAACAGAGAGTGGCCCAAGCTGGGAATCGAACCCGGGTCCCTGCCGCGGTGAGGCAGTAATGCTAATCACTATGCCACCGTACCACCCAGTTTTCCTTGGTGGGAGGATCAATGAACAGGGGGCATGGATTTAAGGTGAGGGACAGAATGTTTGGAACCATAGAATCCTTACAGAGCAGAATGAGGCCATTCAGTCCATAGTGCCTGCCCCAACTCGCTGAAAGAGCATCTGGACCGAAATCTATTTTCAGATCTTTTGTCCATGTTTGAATCAAGGCTGGAATGAAGTAGTCCTTGACTAAGACTGGGAGAACCCAAACTGAGCGCCAGTGGGAAGGTTATTACTTGACATGCATCGATTGGATTGGATTGGATTTGATTTCATTTACTATTGTCACATGTATGAGTACACTTTGAGAAGCATATTTTCTTGTGCGCTATACAGGCAAAACATACCGTGCAAATGGAAGGAAAGGAGAGAGTGCAGAACGTAGTGTCACAGTCATAGCTCGGGTGTAGAGAAATATCCACTTAATACTAGGGAGGTCCATTCAAAAGTCTGAAGGTAGCAGTGAAGGAACAGTGTTTGAGTCAGTTGGTACGTGACCTCAGACTTTTGTAGCATTTTCCATACATGGAAGAGAGTATGTCCGGGGTGCGGGGGTCCTTGAATTACGCTGGCTGCTTTTTTGAGGTATCGGGAATTGTAGAACATGTCAATGGATGCAAGGCTGTTTGGAATGATGGACTGGACTTCATTCACGCTTTGTAGTTTTTTGCAGTCTTGGGCCGAGCAGGAGCCATGCCAAGTTGTGATGCAACCAGAAAGAATGGTTTCTGTGGTGCCTCTGTAGAAGTTGGTGAGAGTTGTAGCTGACATGCCACATTTCTTAGCAATGTCAATAATCACTGATGATGGAGAGTAAATGCATGGGGTGATAATGAACTCAGTTGAATTTGTCCTGGTAATAATGTACAGGACATACCTGAGAAATTTTACACATTACCGAATAGCTGCCTGTGTTATCGCTGTACCTTAACATGGAGAACTGCTCAATTATCAGCGGAATGGGTCTGGGGACACATTGCAATTAGCTGGTGTTTTCCTTTTTCATGTTTGACCAAATGTGAATTGATGGGATCAGGAGTGGATAGGGAGTATTCTCAGGACTACTCACTCCCGGCTGGCTACCCCATGGCCGCCATCTTAGCTAGATATGTCCTGCGAGAGCAGAACGTACGTTGGAATGGCGATGATGGAGATTACTGACATTGGGAGATGTGAATGCTTGGTGTGAAAAGGAGATGATTTGCTGCAACGCGGCAGGTTAAATGACTAATCGCCAATTTACCAGATGGTGGCTCGTGTGGGGAATTGTTCATATAGCTTGGAAGAATAGACAATCTGACTATGTTTGCGTGAACTTGTAAAGGAACTCTGCTAATTCGCATCTGGATGCAGGAAAGAAGTGAGAATTCAAAAATAATAGTCAATATGTATTGCTACAATTGGACAGGATGTTATGCGATCACTCCTGAAATGATGTGTCCAGGTTTGAACTCCAAATTTAAGGAAGGATAAATTTGCTCAAGAGGCGGTACAGTTAATGTCCTTTAGAAAATTAGGACATAAGAACTAGGAGCAGGAGTAGACCATGTGGCCCCTCAAGCCTGCTCCACCATGTAATAAGATCATAGCTGATCTTTTCATGGACTCAGCTCCACTTACCCACCCGCTCACCATAATCCTTAATTCCTTTACTGCATCTATTTTTGCCTTAAAAACATTCAAAGAGGTAGCCTCAACTGCTTCACTGGGCCGGGAATTCCATGGATTCATAACCCTTTGGGTGAAGAAGCTCTTCCTAAACTCAATCCCAAATCTGCTCCCCCTTATTTTGCGGTATGCCCCCATGTTCTAGTTTCACCCGCCAGTGGAAACAAACTCCTTGCTTCTATCTTATCTATTCCCTTCATAATCTTATATGTTTCTATGAGATCCCCCTCATCCCTCTGAATTCCAATGAGTATAGGCACAGTCTACACAGTCTCTCCCCATAAGCCAAGCCTCTGAATTCCACAATCAACCTCGTGAATCGCCGCTGCACTCCTCCAGTGCCAGTATATCCTTTCTCACGTACGGAAACCAAAACTGTACACAGTACTCCAAGTGTGGCCTCTCCAGCACCTTAAACAGCTGCAACATAACCTCTCTGAATTAAATTCCATCCCTCTCGCAATAAAGCTCAAAATTCCATTTGCCTTCTTAATTATCAGCTGCACCTGCGAACCAACTTTTTGTGATTCATGCATAAGGGCACCCAGATCCCTCTGCACAGCAGCACGCTACATTTTTTACCATTTAAGAAAAAAGTAAATTTTGCTGTTATTCCTACCAAAATGGATGATCTCACTTTTCCCAACATTGTACTCAATCCGCCACGCCCTTGTCCACTCACTTAGACTACCTATAACCCTTCGCAGGCGTTAATTGTCCTCTGCACACTTTGCTCGACCACTCATCATACTGTCACCTGCGGACTTGGTCCCCAACTCCTAATAATCTATCATTAACCCCTTGAACGATAGGGTTTTCCTGTGATGAGAGACTGGGAAAATTATGTTTATATTCTTTGTAGAACAGAAAAATGAGACATCAACGCATTGAAACACAATATTTTGAAGGATGGTGACATGCCAGATACGAAAGAGGTTGATTACATTAGCTGGAAAATATGTCACACAGCGACATGGCCTCAGGATCAAGAAATTACCATTTCAGAATGAGAGGAGGAGAATTTTCTCCGACCAGAGGATAATGAATGTTTTGGAATCTCTGCCCAAGTGACCTGTCGATGCTCAGTCACTCCTAAGACCATAAGACATTGGAGCAGTATTAGGCCACTCGCCCATAGCGTCTGCTCCACCATTCAATCTTGGCTGATACTTTTCTCATCCCCATTCTCCTGCATTTTGCCCATAACCCCTGATACCCTTATTAAGCAAGAACATATCTATCTCTATCTTAAAGACACTCAGTGGTCTGGCCTCCACAGCCTTCTGTGACGAAGCGTTCCACAGATTCACCACTCTCTGACTGAAGAAATTCCTCCTCATATCTGTTTTAAAGGTTCGTTCCTTTAGCCTGAGGATGTGCCCTCTGGTTCTAGTTTTTCCTACCAGTGGAAATATCCTCTCCACGTCCACTCTATCCAGGCCTCGCAGTATCCTGTAAGTTTCAATAACAACCCCCCCCCCTCGCCCCCCCCCCCCCGCCCCCCGCCATCCTTCTAAACTTCAACGAGTACAGACACAGAGTCCTCAACCGTTCCTCATATGACAAGCCCTTCATTCCAGGAATCATTCTTGTGACCATCCTCTGGACTCTTTCCAAGGCCAGCACATCCTTCCCTGGATATGGGGCACAAAACTGCTCACAATACTCCAAATGCGGTCTGACCAGAGTCTTATACAGCCTCAGCAGTACATCCCTGCCCTTGTATTCTAGCCCTCTCGACATGAATGCTAACATTGCATTTTCCTTCCTAACTGCCGATTGAAACTGCACCTTAAGAAAATCTTGAACAATGAGTCCCAAGTCCCTTTGTGTTTCTGATTTCCGAAGCATTTTTCCATTTAGAAAATAGCCTATGCCTCCATTTCTCCTTCCAACGTGCATAACCTCACACTTTTCCACATTGTATTCCATCTGCCACTTCTTTGCCCACTTTCCTAACCTGCCCAGTTCTTTTTCCAACCCTCCTGCTTCCTCAAGACTACCTGTCCCTCTCCATACCTTTGTATCATTTGGAAACTTAGCAACAGTGCCTTCAGATCCTTCCTCCAAATCGTTAATGTATATTGTGAAAATTTGTGGTCCCAGCACTGACCCCCGAGGCACGCCACTAGTCACCGGCTGCCATCCTGAAAGAGACGCCGTTATCTCCACTCTCTGTCTTCCGCCAGTCAGCCAATCCTCTGTCCATGCCAGGATCTTACTCTTAACACCATGCGCACTGAACTTATTTAACAGTCTCCTATGTAGCACCTTGTCAAAGGCCTTCTGGAAATCCACTGGTTCTCCTTTATCGAACTTCCTTGTTACCTCCTCAAAGAACTCTAACAGATTCGTCAGATATGAGCACCCATTGACAAAGCCTTGCTGACTCATTCCTACTTCATCATGAACTTCAAAGTACTCTGCAATCTCATCTTTAATAATTGTCTCTATAATCTTGCCAATGACCGACGTCAGGCTAAGTGGCCTATAAAACCCCATCTGCTGCCTCCGTACCTTCTTAAACTGCGGTGTTACTGTCCTACTTTCCAATCCTCTGGTACTCTCCCTGCCTCCAGTGATTCCTGAAGTTCACCACCATTGAGTCCACAATTTCCTCAGTTATCTCTTTTAGAACCCTGGGATGTAGTCCATCTGGTCCAGGTGACTTATCCACCTTCAGACCTTTCAGTTTCCCCAGAACCTTCTCCTTAGTGATGGCCACTCCACTCATCTGTGCCCCTTGGCTCTCCTGGAGCTCTGGCATCCCACTGGTGTCTTCCACCGCGAAGACTGATGCAAAGTAACTGTTCAGTTCCTCTGCCTTCGCTTTGTTTCCTGTTATTACTTCTCCAGCCTCACTTTCCAGTGGTCCAATGGCTATTTCTGCCTCTCTCTTACCTTTTATATATTGAAACAAAACTCTTCCTATCTTCTTTTATACTACTCGCTAGCTTACACTCATATTTCATGTTCTCATCGCTAATTGTTTTTTTTTCAGTTGTGCTCTGCTCGCTTTTAAAGGCTTCCCAATCCTCTGGCTTCCCACTGATCCTTGCCACTTTGTAAGCTTTTTATTTTGCTTTTATGCTGTCCTTGACTTCCCTCGTCAGCCATGGATGCCTCGTCCTCTCCTTAACATGTTGCCTCCTTCTTGGGATGAATTTCATTTGTGCCTCCCGAATAACTCTCAAAAACTCCTGCCATTGCTGTTCCAAAGTCTTCGATATTTTACTCAGTATATTGAAGAGTAAGGTCTATTGATTTTTGGATAAGAACAGAAACGAGGTATTTGGAGATAGTGTGGCAAAATGGAACTCGGGTACAAGGTCTCGGTGAAGGAAATGTCTTCTCTTGCTCATGTTTCTCACCTGTATGCTCAGGGTCTCAACATTTTGACGAAGCCTTTGGTAGCTATGGGGTGTTGCTGGGAAACACATCCTTGCATTAACACATGGTGGGGGAAAAACCTGGAACTCAGAATTGAGTTCTGTTGCATTTGCAGGATGCGTTTGATTGATGTGTGTCACATGTTGTCAAAGTTATGCCAACTGTAAAGTGGATTCCTAACCCTCCGTTCTGAAACTGCATGCATCAGTGGCGGCACTGTAGCACAGTGGTTAATCCTGCTGCCTCACAGTATAAAGGACCTGCGTTCGATTCCCAGCTTGGGTCACTGTCTGTCTGGAATTTGCACCTTCTCCCCGCGTCTGCGTGCGTTTCCTCCGGATGCTCATGTTTCCCCTCACTGTCTGAAAGCCGTGCTGCTCAGGTGCATTGATCGTGCTGAATTCTCCCTCAGTGTACCTGAATAGGCGCTAAAGTGTGGCGATCAGCGGATTTTCACAGTAACCTCATTGCATTGTTAATGTAAGCCCACATGTGACAGGAATAAAAAAAAACTTTAATGCTCTCCAGCATGCTATTTCTCTGAAAGTTTTCTCCCCTTCATCTTCGTCCATCACCTCGTAAGTTGGATTTTCCCAAATATTTATTCATTTTGATTCTCAAACCGCTTTTAGGGCGATACGGTGGTACAGTGCTGCCTCACAACGCCAGGGACCCGAGTTCGAATCCTGGCGTCGGTCACTCTCTGTGTGGAGTTTGCACGTTCTCCCTGTGTCTGTTCGGGTTCCCTCCTGGTGCTCCGGATTCCTCCCACAGTCCGAAGGATCTGCTGGTTCTGTGCATTGGCCATGCTAAATTCTCCCTCTGTGTACCCGAACAGGCGCTGGGGTTTGGCGACTAGCGGATTTCACAGTAACTTCATTGCAGTGTTAATGTAAGCCAACTTATGAAAAATAAATAAAATTTTAAAAATATTATCGATGAATTAGTTTCTTCGGATTTATTGCAAGAAGGCTGCATGAGAAGAGTAAGGTTTACTGCAATGAAGGTGTAGAAGCCTTTGAGGTTTCTATGTCATTGAGTGGGTTCTATGCATATTTCCTCGGGGGCAGGGCAGTGTGTGGTAATCCCATTAAAATATATAAGATACTGGCTGTGCTTTGAGGGCAAATGTTGATAGGCTTTTTCTCCCACTTTATGGAGATTCTGGAACTGGGAGTGACAGTCTCCGGATCAAGACTGAGATGGTGAGAAGTTTCGTCAGTCGCAGGCTTGTGATCCTTTGGGATTCTCTATTGCACAGATGTCCATGTGTTTTCGGGAATGAGCAGCATGTGAGGCAGAGCAATTTGGCCCATCGAGCTTACACCGGCAACAATCCCACCCAGGCCATGTCCCCGTAACCTCGCACGTTTACCATGGTTAATCCAGCCAAACAACACATCTCTGGACAACAATTGGAATTTAGCAGGGCCAATGCACCTAACTGCCACATCTTTGGACACAAAGGGGCAATTTAGCATGGCCAATCCACTTAATCTGCAAATCGTGGGACACTGAAGGGCAATTTAGCATGGCCAATCCAGCGAACCTTCCCACCATTGAACACTAAGTGACAATCTAGCATGGCGAATCTACCTAAACTGCACATTATGGACACTCAGGGGCAATTTAGCAAGGCCAATCCACCTAACATGCACATCTTGGGACACTAAGGGGCAATTTAGCATGGGAGGAAACTGGAACACTCTGAGGAAACCCACGCAGAAATGGGGAGAACGTGCAAGCTCAACAGAAGCAGTGACCCAAGCCAGGAATCCAACCCGGATCCCTGTCAGTGCGAGGCACTGTGCCACCGTGCCGCCCTACTTGCACCGACTCTCCAGAAGAGCATCTTACCCAGACACACTTTGCCCTCTAAAGAGGTATAATCGTTTGAAATACCATCTGCTTTCTGGGTTCCAAATAATTTTTATTATTATTTCCACAGGAGGTCAATACTTCCAAAAGAATTTAGAATTGTTCATAAGGGATCCTGCGACAGAGACTGTAGCTGCTTCCACTCCTGGCCGCACGGTGTCGCTCTAACTCTGGAGCACGCCTTTCCTACCCGCAGTCGCATCTTGCCCGCTCCGTTTCCCGGTCGCTGCTCTTTGTCAAATCCCGATCACGCCCCCATGACGGGGAGCGACGTCTGCCATTCATTCGTGATGTCAAATCCTTTTCAAATATTCACATCGCCATTGGAAGGTGTTGATACAGGGTGATTGTGCGTTAATTCTCAATGATTAATGTGCTGACTGTTGGTATCATGCTGTGGCTGTTAATAACAACATTTTGTCTGTGAGTATTATTGGAATTATTCTGACAGGACTGGGCGTACTTAGCTTTTTTCAGATGAGCGTAAAATAAAGGTTATTTATCTATTTCTAGTGGTCAATTGTTTGCTTTAAAATGAAAGATAAGGATTATTCCGAGCACATGTCTCTGGGCTTGTTGGCTCTTGGATCTGGTTGAGAACGCCTGGGTGATTTCTGGTGTCCCACTTCAAAGATTTGCTTCGATTTACTTTCAATGCCGAACACGCGCAGAGCAATATCAAAATTTTGTCCCAGACGAGGCAAAGATATATTTGGAAGGGTGATGTTAAGCTATTTCAAGGAGGTGTGTGTTAAGGAGACTCTTACATTGGAAAATGAGGACGGAATTTTTAGCAGGTCAGCGAATGAATTCGAGACCTTATTGGCTGGGGGCCACTATGGTTAGCACTGCTGCCTCATATTGCCAGGACCGGGGTTCGATTCCTGGCTTGGGTCACTGTCTGTGTGGGGTCTGCACATTCTCCCCGTGTCTGCGTGGGTTTCCTCCAGGTGCTCTGGTTTCCTTCCACATGCTGATTAGATGCAATGGCCATGCAAACGAAAGGCATGCTGGTCAGATGCACTAGCCATGCAAATTATCCGAAAGTGTTCCGGAATAGGCACCGGAGTGTGACGACGAGGGGGATTTTCACAGCAACTTCATTGCAGTGTTAATGTAAGCCTACTTGTGACGCTAACAGATGAGCTAAACTTGAAAGCTTCAATGGTTGAACGAAGGGAAAATGGAGCGTATCCATGTGGCTGCACTTTTCAAGCACATTAAAGTTAAATTCATTAATTAGTCACAAATCGGCCTACACCCATGATTGTCATTGCCAAATGAAGGCACACACTTTCTGAAGTGTATTTATTGGTCACCAGTAGGCTTAGATTCACATTACAATTAAGTTACTGTGAAAATCCCCTCGTCGCCACACTCCAGCGTCTGTTTGGGTACACTGAGGGAGAATTTAGCATGGCCAATGCACGTCTTTGGACTCTGGGAGGAAACTAGAGCACCCGGAGGGAAACCACATAGACACAGGATTGTTGTTTGTGCAGACTCGATGGCCTCCTGCTGCACTGTAGGATTTTATATTCTGTAACTTCTGAACGCAAAGTTCCCGTCCTGAATCATAAAACACGGTTCCACGTGAGGGCATGTGATTTGCTTATTGGATGACACAGAGCCTAATTGAAGACGTGAACTCTCTGGATGACGGCTAGCTGAAGCCTTTCAAATATAGGCAGTGACCCCAAGCAAGGAATCGATACCGTGGTCCCTCGTGCTGTGAGGCAGCGGTGCTATCCACTGTGCCACCGTGCTGCCCCAGGAACTTAGTCAATGAAGTAAAAGTCAATGGTGACTGGCAGAAGCAGTATCAATCAATTTAATGTTGTTACTGGAAAATCCGGGCTTGAATGACAACTATCTGTTAGTACCTAAATCGCCATTACCTCCCGTTGCAAGTGTCATTGATCTCTTTTTAGGGCAAGTGTCATTGAAGTTAACTCGAAATGTCAGGAAAATATTCCTGGAATCTTTCCTCAATCCACAAACATCATCAAATAAACTCGTGGGGAATATTTCAACAATCAAGCTTACAATGATCGATGTGTACATACTATTCCATGTCAACAACGTATCAGAATGAAATTTGGTTTATTGTGGAAGAAAGCAGATTTGTGTAACTTATTCTGTTTTGTAAGATCAATCTTCCATTTGACCAAAATGATAAACATACCACCAAATACAGTAGATTTATCGAACTCATTCACAAGAAAATTATTTGCAAGTCTTCAGCGAGCCGTCATCCAGAGAGTTCGCGTCTTCATTTAGGCTCTGTGTCATCCAATAAGCAAATCACATGCCATCAAGTGGAACCGTGTTTGATGATCCAGGTCGGGAACTTTGAGTTCAGAAGTTACAGAATATAAAATCCTACAGTGCAGCAGGAGGCCATCGAGTCTGCACAAACACCAATCCCACCCAGCCCCTATCCCCATAACCCCTTGTATTTACCCTTGCTAACCCCCCGACACGAAGAGGCAATTTAGCATGGCCAATCCACATAACCCGTACATCTTTGGACTCTGGGAGGAAACTGGAGCAGGCGGATGAAACCCACGCATACACAGAGTGAAAATGCAAACTCCACACAGACAGTGACCCAAGCTGGGAATTGAACCTGGGTCCCTGGCGCTGTGAGGCAGCAGTGCTAAACACCGTGCTTCCGTACATGCTGTAAAGACAACCTTTCCTTCTCATGGCTGCATAAGAAGATTCTGGGGTGAAGATAAATAAGATGTTTCTGGTGTCAAGACTCTGTTAAGACCCAGGCCAGAATCTTCAAGGTGTTTTATGAAGATACCCTAGATCCTATGTTTTCACTTTTGAATTTGGCACCCGTCAGCATAAGATGTTTCACTCCAGGTTTGATTAAAGAGATCCAGGAGGAAGCTTTTATCAAAGAAAATTTATTTAAGAATACGGTTACAATACAATGAAAGGAATTAGCATAACATTGACCAATCATAAGATGTATACGTGATACAGTAAAAACCTTAACTGCGAGCTATCTATGGTATTCCAAGTAAAACACCATCCCACAAACACACACCCCTTTGTAGACAAGGCAGAAAGAGCAACTGTGCCCACGTGATACTAGGTTTTCAGCTTTTTAACCTGCTGTATATTGGTCATGTGGATGTTGGATTAAATTTCTGAGGCTTCCGAGTCATGGAACTTTCTAAAAGCCTCTGGAGAGAGATAAAGCCGGAACCACGCTACCTTCTCCCACGAGATCCTGGAAGATACGAAAAGAAAACTAAAAACTTGGACTTTACTGTGGTCGAAAAGAATCTGCCCCCGGGCATCACCTGACCTGCCAGTCATGCTCCACCCAGCAATTCCAAAAGGATCATAAAACCCGAGGACACTGCATTAGGTCAGATTAAAAATAAACATGGTGTTCATTACATTGCTCCAGTAACAATGAGAGACACTGGTTTCATACAAAACGATGCCAACAAAAGGCTAGGAGCTGCTTGAAGAAACCTGCAAAGAAAGATGATTAAAATACATTTCTTAAAGGCACTGTATCGTCACAACGCAGTCTCGAGGATTGATAGCAGAGAACAGACTGACAACTGAATACTCACAGGTGCCCTACTGCACTCAAGGCCCTCTTACAGACAACAAAGTACAATGAACAAAGAACATTACAGCACAGGAAGAGGCCCTGCTACTCGCCAAGCCTATCGGACTAAAACCCCTACCCTTCTGGGGACCATCATCCCTCCATTCCCATCCTATTCATGTATTTGTCCAGACGCCCCTTATAAGTCACTATCGTATTTGCTTTCACTACTTCCCCTGGCAGCGAGTTCCAGGCACCCACCACCTTCTGTGTAAAAAAACTGCCTTGTACATCTCCTGTAAATCTTACTTCTCGCACCTTAAACCTACGCCCCTCATAATTGACTCTTCCACCTCGGGAAAAAGCTTTTGACTATCCACTCTGTCCATGCCCCGACTAATCTTGTAGACTTCTATCAGGTCGCCCCTCAACTTCTTAGTAGTAATTAAAACCCTGGACGCTATTTTGGAGGAAAGGAACCAACGTGCCTAAATGAGATCATTAGGGAATCAACACATTTCCTTGGGTTGTAACTTGCTTTCAGGAAGTGAAAGGGATTCCTACATCACAGCAGTAACTTTAATTTAATATGTTCTCAAAAAAATCTTGAACTGTCTACGACCTGAACTGAGGCATGAATCCACAAACATTCTGACTCAACAGAAAAATACTTCAAGTCAAACTGAATCACTCACGAATTAATTACATTTAATATGCGGCTAATAAATAAGTTACTTTCAATTAACAATTCTAATGTAAATCGATTTTCCAGTCTTGGTCACTCTTGGGGTAAAGAACAATCGTGTCAATGTTGCCTCTTTGTAGACATATAATAGTGAGCTAGCGATCGGGGTCAATATTTTCTACAATTAAGGAACTCGCTGATATTGGTTAATTGGGATTTGGTTTGATCTGATTTGATTTATGATTGTCACTTGTTTGAGTATGAAGTGAAAAGCATTATTTTTTGCATGCTATACAGACAAAGCTTACCGTACATAGGGAAGGAAAGGAGAGATTGCAGAATGTAATGTTACAGTCATAACTAGGGTGTAGAGACAGATCAACTTAATGTGAGGTAGGTCCATACAAAATTCTGATGGCAGCAGGGATGAAGCGGTTTTTGTGTCAGTTGGGACCTGTCTTCAGACTTCTGTATCTTCTTCCCAATGGAAGAAGGTGGAAGAGATTATATCTGGGGTAAGTGGGGTCCCTGATTATGCTGGCTACTTTTCCGAGTCAGCGGGAAGTGTCCTGATCATGTTTGGAGACTAGGGAGCAATTTAGAATGGCCATGAACGATGATGTTATTGAATGGTGGTGCAGGCTTGAACGGCCGAATGGCCTACTCCTGCTTTGTGCTCGTGAAAGTAATACTGTGATGGACAGTGTTGATTGGTAATAGATGAAACTTAAATGAATGTGGGCAATTTCAAATCATTTTTTTCTTCATTGGATGTGGGCATCGTTGACAGGACCAGCATTTATTGCTCACCCCTAATCACTCTTCAATTACTCGGCTATTTAAGAGTCTATCACATTGCTGTGGGTCCGGAGTCACATGTAGGCCAGACCGTGTAAGGAAGGCAGACTCCCTTCCCTAAAGGCCATTAATGAATGAGATGGGTTTTTACAACAGTTTCATAGTCATCATTAGGCTTTTAATTCCAGATTTTTTATTGAATTCAAATTTCACCAGTTGCCATGGTGGGATTCGAACCCGGGTCCCCAGAGCATTTAGATTAATTTTATTCAATTTCATTTAATCTCATGCAACCATTTTATTGTCATTCTTTTTCACTTCTATTTTTCCACTTCTCCATTCCAGCTCTCCTTGTCGCCACACCCTCCCGCCCTTCAGTGCAGCTGCCACATTCCTCAGGCAGCCCTTTAACATTTTGTACCTCTTCTGCCATTCTTCCATTCTGATCACTTAATGGACACACTTAGCACGTTATCAGCCTTCTCTCTCCTCATGTAAATTGCCATTGTCCAATTCCACACCCCCTCCTGCCTACCCCAAGCGTATAAACCTTTGCTGATTCTTTTTGCTCTTAGCTCTGACGAAGGGTCATCGAGACTCAAAACGTTGGCTCTATTCTCTCTCCACAGATGCTCAGACCAGCTGAGACTTTCCAGCATTTTCTGTTTTTATTTCAGATTCCAGCATCCGCAGTATTTTGCTTTTACCCCAGAACATTCCCCTGAGTATCTGGTTTACGAGCCCAGTGACAATATCACTGTGCCTCCCATCGGAATGGGTACTGGGGATGAACTTATTTTGACACGGTGTTAAATGCAATGAGACTGCTAATTATGAAATTTGTGAAATGGGTTCGATTATCGTATTTCCTTTCATTAGATGAGATTATTATTAGTGCCACGAGTAGGCTGACATTGCAATGACGTAACTGTGAAAATCCCCTAGTCGCCACACTCCGGTGCCTACTCGGGTACACTGAGGGAGAATTTAGCATGGCCAATGCACCTAAAAGCACGTCTTTCAGACTGTGGGAGGAAACTGGAGCACCCGGAGGAAACCTATGTGGACATAGGGAGACTTGACACAGACAGTGATCTAAGCCTCGAGTCGAACCCGGGTCTCTGGCACTGTGAGTCAGCAGTGCTAACCACTGTGCCATCATACTGCCCGTCACGGACTACGTTGGAACAATCGCTCTTAGGTCACTTCTGCCTCAAAAACACACAATTCTCGAACTAGGAATGAAAGGAAATCACTGCGGATGCTGGAATGTGAAGCCAAAGGAGAACAGTCTGGAAAATCTCAGTAGTTCTGGCAGTATGTGTAAGGAGAGAAAAGAGCTGACATTTCGAGTCCAGATGACCCTCTGTCAAAGCTAAGCGGCATGTCTTTTAACTTCGACAAAGCCTTCTAAGCTTTTTAGCTTTGACAGTGTGTTATCTGGACCAGAAACGTGAGCACTTTTCTCTCCTTACAGATAATGCCAGACCAGCTGAGGTTTTCCAGCATTTTCTCTTTTGGATTCTCAAACTATGGATCAAACACCGATGGCTTAAAGTTCAAATGTTAAAAATCAAAACACATTTTGTAAAAAGGATTTTGAGTAGGAGCTATTCACTCTGTTATGAAACAAGAAACTAGTTAGTATTTTAAAGACATGCACATTAGAGGAACATTTATTCTAATGCCCCAGTTAGACATCCCGTGAGGATCAGCCGCTTTAGTGAAACAAAGCCCTAATTAGGATGTAGTTTAGAACACGGTTTTCCGTGATACTTACTGCAAAGGGTCAATATGCACCACCCTAACAGAACAAAAACACTTAGAAGCAGCCGTTGAATCAAATCATTCATTTTCGGGAGACTCTCATTAGACAGTTGATATAATGAGAAAATTGAAGCAGTAAATTCAATGCTTCAGCTCCTCTGCAAGAGCCTGTAGCAATTATTCCACCAGGGTATGTTCAAAAGAATGGGGAGGAACAGTGCTGGGAGACCAGAGCGAGATACAGACATCTTAATGTGAAGACCCTAGGAGAACGAATTAATGCCACAACAGGTTCGGAAGTGAACAGAGAGGGTGCTCCTTCCAGAGTGATTGAAATTCTCTGCAAAATGCTATCACCTTTAAAGTCAAAGAAAAGAGTCATTAGCTTTTGCAGCAGAGAGTGGGGTTTGGCAGCAGACAGAGCGAGGGAGAGAGACGTTGGCTGTGGCCACGCTTGTTTTGGTATGACCTTAAGAAAGACGCCTTCCTCACTGCCCTTTCAGGGAGTGTGCAAAGTACATCTACAGCAGAAATCGCTGATCGAGATTTTGACCACGTTACGCTTTGAAACATAGAAACCCTACAGTACAGAAAGAGGCCATTCGGCCCATCGAGTCTGCACCGACCACAATCCCACCCAGGCCCTACCCCCATATCCCTACAGATATACCCACTAATCCCTCTAACCTACTCATCTCAGGACACCAAGGGCAATTTTTAGGATGACCAATCAACCTAACCCGCACATCTTTGGACTTGGGAGGAAACCAGAGCAAACCCACGCAGACACGAGGAGAATGTGCAAACTCCACACCGAGAGTGACCCAAGCCGGGAATCGAACCCATGTCCCTGGAGCTGTGAAGCAGCAGTGCTAACCACTGTGCTACCGTGCCGTACCGCTTGAGATAGAAAATTGCCTGAGACGGCAGCTCACTGTGGTTTTTCGTTTTTTACAGTTGAGGCGCTACACCTACCCAACAGCCTCCAGAGATCAGAAGCTGAAACACAATGTTAAACCGCAGAGAGAAGACGGTTGGGCATTCAAGATAGATTAAGCTGATCAGAGAACCTGTTTGTTTACAATTAAGCCATATTCCAGGAACCTATTCAAAAGACAATTAGTCACTATTTGCAAGCATTCCGAGGATTGGGTACAATTCGCAGAAACCCCCTCTGATTCACAACATACGCACGCAAGTCACAAATAATTTGTAGAATATTTTCACTTCTCTTTATGAGGCAGCTTGCATCAGGAATCATGTGCAACCTCTTTACAGAATGAATTAGATTGGACACAATTACATTACGGCATGCTGGCACAGTGGTTAGCAGTGCTGCCTCACCGCGTCTGGGACCTGGCTTCGATTCCCGCCTTGGGTGACTGCGTGGAGTTTGATGTTGTCCTCATGTCTGCGCAGGTTTCCTCTGGGTGCTCCGGTTTCCTACCACAGTCTGAAAGTGTGCAGGTTTGGTGGATTGGCCATGCTAAATTGCTCCTTAGTGTCCAACTATCTAGAGGTCAGGTGGAGCAGCCATGCAGAATTGTCCCTTAGTGTTCAAAGATGTGCAGTTTAGGTGGATTGGCCATTCTAAATTGCACCTTTGTTTTCAAAGAAGTGCAGGTTAGCTGGATTGGCCATGCTAAATTGCCCCTGAGTGCCCAACGATGTATGGGTTAGGTGGATTATCCGTGGTAAATCTGCGCAGTTATGGGGATAAGGTGGGGTGACGTGACCTGAGTAAATTGGTGCTTCTTTCTGCACTGTAGGAAGTCTATGATTATATTCCGAATTCCTTTCGTTTCGCATTGTAACACAAAGGGTTCTACCCCCAGACGACAGTGACAGATTAAGAGGAACACCAAAATGATAACGTGCCCCTCGAAAATGCGGAGCATTCTGATTTGGAACTATATCACCAACTATTCCGTCACTGCCCCGGTTACAAATCTGGTGACTCCTTCCCTAAAATGAACTGTGAGCAAACACAGGGATTAAAGAGGATGGGTCATCATAGAATCATCAAACCCTACAGTGCAGAAGGATGCCGTTCGGCCCATCGAGTCTTCACCGAACACAGTTCCACGCAGGCACTATCCCCATAACCCCATGCATTTACCCGAGTTGGTCCCCCTGACCAACTATCCCCATAACCCGATACATTTACCCTAGTTGGTCCCCCTGACACTATGGGCCAATTTAGCATGGCCAATCCACTTAACCGGCATATCTTTGGACAGAAAGGGGCAATTTAGCATGACCAATCCACGTAACCCGCACATCCTTGGACACTAAGGGACAATCTAGCATGGTCAATCTACCTAATCTGTACATCTTTGGACACTAAGGTGCAATTTGGCATGGCCACTGCAGCTAACCTGCACATCTTTGGACATCATCATCTTGGAAAGAAAAATACACTCTGCCCTTGCCAAGGAAATTCACATCCCGTGAATGAATTGAAATTTAGCTGAAATAGAAAACATATCACCACACAATTACTGTACAATAACACTCCTTGAAGACACGCTGCCAGTTCACCGCTGTGACGCACGGTCGAGGACCACACGGTGTCAAATGAATTGGAATTCACCAGCACACCGCACCAAACTTGTGTCATACTTTCCATTGCATAGCTCGTCATAATTTCCACTGTATCTGAAAGGGACGAAACTCTCTGGGTCTGAGCTGAGGTCAACCTGCGGCCATTAACCCTACAGAAACCAACTGGTCACATAACATGTAGAAATAACGCGTAAAGGTATCCAAAGAATGCTTATCTGGAAGACTTATTTTCTTGCTGTGGCGTGTTTATGACAAGTGAAAGAAGGTAAGAACTAGAACATAGAACATTGAACATAGAACAGTACAGCACAGAACAGGCCCTTCGGCCCACGATGTTGTGCCGAGCTTTATCTGAAACCAAGATCAAGCTATCCCACTCCCTATCATTCTGGTGTGCTCCATGTGCCTATCCAATAACCGCTTAAATGTTCCTAAAGTGTCTGACTCTACTATCACTGCAGGCAGTCCATTCCACACCCCAACCACTCTCTGCGTAAAGAACTTACCTCTGATATCCTTCCTATATCTCCCACCATGAACCCTTTAGTTATGCCCCCTTGTAATAGCTCCATCCACCCGAGGAAATAGTCCTTGCACGTTCACTCTATCTATCCCCTTCATCATTTTATAAACCTCTATTAAGTCTCCCCTCAGCCTCCTCCGCTCCAGAGAGAACAGCCCTCGCTCCCTCAACCTTTCCTCATAAGACCTACCCTCCAAACCAGGCAGCATCCTGTTAAATCTCCTCTGCACTCTTTCCAGCGCTTCCACATCCTTCTTATAGTGAGGTGACCAGAACTGCACACAATATTCCAAATGTGGTCTCACCAAGGTCCTGTCCAGGTGCAGCATAACCCCACGGCTCTTAAACTCCAACCCCCTGTTAATAAAAGCTCACACACTATAGGCCTTCTTCACAGCTCTATCCACTTGAGTGGCAACCTTTAGAGATCTGTGGATATGGAACCCAAGATCTCTCTGATCATTCACAGTCTTCAGAACCCTACCTTTGACCCTGTAATCCACATTTAAATTAGTCCTACCAAAATGAATCACCTCACATTTATCAGGGTTAAACTCCATTTGCCATTTTTCAGCCCAGCTTTGCATCCTATCTGTGTCTCTTTGCAGCCTACAACAGCCCTCCACCCCATCCACTACTCCATCAATCTTGGTGTCATCAGCAAATTTACTGATCCACCCTTCAGCGCCCTCCTCTAAGTCATTAATAAAAATCACAAAGAGCAGAGGACCAAGCACTGATCCTTGTGGCACTCCGCTAGCAACCTGCCTCCAGTCCGAAAGTTTTCCATCCACCACCACCCTCTGTCTTCGATCAGATAGCCAATTACCTATCCAATCTGCCAACTTTCCCTCTATCCCACAGCTCCTTATTTTCATCATAAGCCGACCATGCGGACCTTATGAAACACCTTACTAAAATCCATGTAGATGACATCAACTGCACTACCTTCATCAACACACTTCGTTACCTCCTCAAAAAATTCAATCAAATTTGTGAGGCACGACTTGCCCTTCACGAATCCGTGCTGACTATCCCGGATTAATCCGCATCTTTCTAAATGGTCGTAAATCCCATCCTTAAGGATCTTTTCCATCAATTTACCAACCACCGAAGTAAGACTAACCGGTCTATAATTACCAGGGTCATTTCTATTCCCTTTCTTAAACAGAGGAACAACATTCGCCACTCTGCACTCCTCTGGGACCATCCCGTGGACAGTGAGGCCCAAAAAATCAAAGCCAAAGGCTCTGCAATCTCATTCCTTGCCTCCCAAAGAATCCTAGGATATATTTCATCAGGCCCAGGGGACTTATCGAACTTCAGTTTATTCAAAATTGCCAGTACATCCTCCCTCCGAATAACTATTTCCTCCAGCCTATTAGCCTGTCACACCTTCTGTTCCTCAAGAACATGGTGAACACTGAAGAAAAATACTCATTCATCACCTCGCCTATCTCCACTGACTCCATACACAAGTTCCCATTACTGTCCTTGAACGGCCCTAACCTCACCCTGGTCATTCTTTTATTCCTCACATAAGAGTAAAAAGCCTTGGGGTTTTCCTTGATCCGACCCGCCAAGGACTTCTCATGTCCCCTCCTAGCTCTCCTAAGCCCCCTTTTCAGCTAATTCCCTGCTAACTTGTAACCCTCAATCGAGCCATCTGAACCTTGTTTCCTCACCCCTACATAAGCTTCCCTCTTCCTTTTCACAAGACATTCCACCTCTTTCGTGAACCATGGTTCCCTCACTCGGCCATTTCCTCCCTGCGTGACAGCGACATACCTATCAAGGACACCCAATATTTGTTCCTTGAAAAAGTTCCACTTTTCATGAGTGCCTTTCCCTGACAGTTTCTGTTCCCATCTTATGCCCCCTAATTCTTGCCGAATCGCATCATAATTACCTCTCCCCCACTTGTAAACCTTGCCCTGCCACACGGCCCTATTCCTCTCCATTGCAATAAGAAAAGACACCGAATTGTGGTCACTATCTCCAAAGTGCTCTCCTACAACCAAATCTAACACTTGGCCCGGTTCATTTCACAGTACCAAATTCAATGTGGCCTCACCTCTTGTCGGCCTATCCACATATTGTGTCAGGAAACCCTCCTGCACACACTGCACAAAAACTGCCCCATCCGAACTATTTGACCTACAAAGGTTCCAATCAATATTTGGAAAGTTAAAGTCCCCCATGACAACTACCCTGTGACCACCACACATATCCATAATCTGCTTAGCAATTTCTTCCTCCACATCTCTATATCTATACTTATATCTATAAGTATCTATATCTATAATTTCTTCCTCCACATCTCCACACTATACATTGCAATCAGCTAGAATCAGCGTTCACACAGTAGAAACTGTGACGCCCATATTCAGGTGAAGGGAATTACCCTGTTCATGCGCGTTTGCTTTATTTTCCTCACAGAAATGTTCAGTAAAAGTTCACTAATGCTCTTCAGGGAAGGACATTTGCCGTCCTTACCTGGTTTGCCCGACATGTGACTCTGGAGCCGCTGCAATATTGTTGACTCTCAACTGCTCTCGGGCAACTAGGGATGGGCAACAACATTTTTAAAGTTAAAGTTTATTTATTTGTGTCACAAGTAGGCTTACATTAACACTGCAACGATGTTACTGCGAAAATCACCTAGTCACCACACTCTGGCGCCTGTTTGCGTCCAATGAGGGAAACGTTAGCAAGGTCAATGCACCTAACGAGCACGTCATTCCGACTGTGGGAGGATACCGGAGCACCCAGAGGAAATCCATGCAGTCACGGGGAGAACGTGCAGACTCCGCACAGATGGTGACCAAAGTCAGGAATCACAGGCGGGTCCCTGTGAGGCAGCGACGCGAAACAGTGTGCCACAGTGCTTTCTAAAGTTCTGGGAGACCCGGGTTCGAATCCCGCCTCCGCAGATGGTGGAATTTGAGTCCAACCAAAAAATATTTGGAATGAAGATTAACCATCATCGATTGTCGGAAAACTCCACCGGGTTAACTAATATCCTTTCGGGAAAGAAATCTGCCGCCATGACCATCGTCTGCCCCATTACGTGACTCCAGAGTCACAGCAATATGGTAGACTTTCGAGTGCCCTCAAAGGGCAACGAGGGGTCAGCAATCGATGCCCATTTCCGCCGAATGAATAAAAAGATTGATAGAGCGATCGATCTCCCTGTCTATCAACCTATCTATCAATCTGTCTGTCTGCATGTCTATCTATCTATCTATCTATCTATCTATCTATCTATCTATCTATCTATCTATCTATCTATCTATCTATCTATCTATCTATCTATCTATCTATCTATCTATCTATCAATCTATCTATCTATCTATCGATCTATCTATCTATCTATCTATCTATCTATCTATCTATCTATCTATCTATCTATCTATCTATCTATCGATCGATCTATCTATCTATCTATCTGTCTGTCTGTCTGTCTGTCTGTCTGTCTATTTATCTGTCTACCTATATATATATATATATATCGCGAGAGAGAGAGAGAGAAAGGTAACGTTCCCTCTTGCAGGGTAATCGAGAAGGAGGTGGCAGATTTAAATCTGAGATGGGGGAAATTTTACTTCTGCCAAAGAATGGACAGTTTGTGGAACTCACTACCATAGAGTGCGGTGGATGCCGGGACCTTGAGTAAATTAAGGATTAGGTAGACGACACATTAATTGGGAACGGTTTGAAGGGCTATGATGAACAGGCAGGACAAAGAGAACAAAGAACATGGAACAGAACAGTACAGGAAACAGGCCCTTCGACCCCCCAAGCCTGTGCCGTTCATTGGCCCAACTAGACCATTCGTTTGTATCCCTCCATTCCCAGACTGCTCATGTGACTATCCAGGTAAATCTGAAACGATGCCAGCGTGTCCGCCTCCACCACCCTACTTGACAGCGCATTCCAGGCCCCCACCACTCTCTGTGTAAAAAACGTCCCTCTGATATCTGAGTTATACCTCGCCCCTCTCACCTTGAGCTCGTGACCCTTCGTGATCGTCACCTCCGACCTGGGAAAAAGCTTCCCACTGTTCACCCTATCTATACCCTTCATAATTTTGGACACCTCTATTAGGTCTCCCCTCATTCTGCGTCTTTCCAGGGAGAACAAGCCCAGTTTACCCAATCACTCCTCATAGCTAAGACCCTCCATATCAGGCAACATCCTGGTAAACCTTCTCTGCACTCTCTCTAAAGCCTCCACGTGCCTCTGGTAGTGTGGCGACCAGAACTGGACGCAGTACTCCAAATGTGGCCTAACCAGCGTTCTATACAGCTGGATCATCGGACTTCAGCCTTTATACTCTATACCCCGCCCTATAAGGCAAGCATACCATATGCTTTCTTCACCACCTTCTCCACCTGTGCTGCCATCTTCAAGGATTTGTGGACTTGCAGACCTAGGTCCCTCTGTGTTTCTATACTCTTGATGGCTCTGCCATTTATTGTATAACTCCCCCCTACATTAGTTCTTCCAAAATGCGTCACTTCGCATTTATCTGGATTAAATTACCTCTGCCATTTCTCCGCCCAATTTTCCAGCCTATCTATATTCTGCTGGATTGTCCAACAATGTTCATCGTTATCCGCAAGTCCAGCCATCTTCGTGTCATCCGCAAACTTGCTGATAACACCAGTTACACCTTCTTCCAAATCATTTATATGTATCACAAATAGTAGAGGTCCCAGTACAGAGTCCTGTGGAACACCACTGGTCACAGACCTCCAGCCGGAAAAAGACCCTTTGACTGCTACCCTCTGTCTCCTGTGGCCAAGCCAGTTCTCTTCCCATCTAGCCACCTCTCCTTGTATCCCATGAGCCTTAACCTTCTTAACCAACCTGCCATGAGGGACTTTGTCAAATGCCTTACTGAAATCCATATAGACAACATCCACGGCCCTTCCTTCCTCAACCGGTTTTGTCACTTCCTCAAAAAACTCCACCACATGTGAAGGCACGACCTCCCTCTTACAAAACAGGACAGTAAAGCTGAGGATCAGATCAGATCAACTATGATGGTAATAAATGGTAGACCAGTCTAGAGAGGCCAATTTGCCTTTTCCTGCTCTCAGTTCTTATGACTTGTGTGAGAGAGAGAAAGGGTGACTGAGAGGGAGAGCGATGGGGGAGCGCCGGGGGGGCGGGGAGGGGGGGGGGTGCGGGGGGGGGGCGGAGCTGCGGTGGGGGGCGGGGGGGTGGTGCTGTTGGGAGGGACACAGCCAAATACGTGGAAATAAGTTATTCAGCCTCTCATATATACGCTGTCTCTTTGAACGAGCTCTGCAATTGGATCCAAAGTTTTCCAATAGCATTTCCAAATTCTTCCCGTCAAGTCACAATCTGACTTCCGTTTTGCAAGCTACTGTTGAATATGCTTCCAACCCCCTTTGCAGGCAATGGATTTGGAATGGAGTCAATGGGCAGCCTTGCGACGACAAGTGGCAAAGTATCAATGGTGCGACACATGGGCCAGGCAATGACTATATCCAACATGTGAGAATCGGACATTTCATCTTGACATTAAATTGAAATGCCATTGCCAAATCCCCTAGTATCAAATTCCTGGGCGTTACCATTGACCAGCAGCTTAATTGGACTGGCCATATAAGTGTATTGATTGAAAGGGAATATCAGAGGCTACGAATCTTGCAGCGAAAAGCTCGCCTCCTGACTCCAAAGATACTTTTTGCTACCCAGAAAGCACGAACCACGACAGAGGTTTTAGCACTACTGTTTCACCGGGCCTTGGACCCGGGTTCGATTCCAGGCTTGCGCCACTGTCTGTGCAGTGTCTGCACGTTCTCCCCGTGTCTGCGGGAGTTTCCTCTTCGTGCTCCAGTTTCCTCCCACAGTCCGAAAGACATGCTGGTTAGGCGCATTGGCCATGCTAAATTCTCGCTCAGTGTACCAGAACAGGCGCCAGAGTGCAGCGACCAGGAGATTATCACAGTGACGTCATTGCAGTGTTCATGGAAGCCTACTTGTGACACGAATAAATGAACTTTCACTAAAGTCAGAAGTGTGATGGGATACTTTCCAAATTGCCTGCATGAGTGTAACCCCAAAAGCATTCATGAAATTTGGCGCCATCCAATGCAATGCGGCCCAGTTGGTTGGCTCCATTTCCACAAATATTCACTCCTCCCACCATCGAGGAACTGTGCCAGCAGTGTGCACCATCTACAAGATGAATTGCATAAGTTCACTAAGGCTCCTTATACAGGACTGATACCTTCTTGAAGGGACCTGGACACGAGATAAATGGAGCACCAGTTCCTGAATGTTTCCCTGACTTGGAAATATACCATCTGTTCTTCACTATTGCTCAGTCAAAATCCTGAGAGGGAGAGAGATGAGGGGGGGGGGGGGGAGAGGGGGGGAAGGGGGGGGGGGGGAGTCGGGGGGAGGGTGCTGTTGGGGGATGGGGGGTCACAGCCAAATACGTGGAAATAAGTTATTCAGCCTCTCATATATACGCTGTCTCTTTGAACGAGCTCTGCAATTGGATCCAAAGTTTTCCAATAACATTTCCAAATTCCCTTCCGAACAGCATTATGGGTGTAACAACACCAATTGGTGTGTACCGGTTGAAGAAGGCATCTCACTATCACATTCTCAAGGTATTTTAGGGATGGGCAATTAGCTCTGGCCTGGCCAGCGACGCCTACATCCGGTACATTAATTTTAATAATCCAATCCTCTTTTCCAATTGATGCCAGTACCTTTGCACCATTCTCTTCTCAGCTGGCACCGTGCTGAGGAATGCAGTAAAGCTTGGGACAGCCGCTACAGAGGCACAATGGGGGAAGGTCGAAGGCTAAGACAATTCTGCCATTGTCCACCTTGGGGTGGGTAATTTTCTGGAGCACCTCCCTCATAATGAAAATACATGGTGAATATTAGATAGATCATAATTGTATTCAAGCATCTCTAACTGCCACTTGATCAATGTGGGCAACGCAAGTGCTGTTGCACTTTTGCTACTGGCCGATTTGAAGTTTCTCTTGTGTTCCTTTGACTGTATTGAAGCACATCAGAGGCAACATGATCTATGAAGAAAAGTTAAATATCATTGAAATGAAGATAATTCCAGTTACAGACAAATATCGCTTTATTAATATGTAAATGTATGTCTCAGGTATAAGTGAACAATTAAATTAATCAGCTTGGGGAGAATAAGTGTGCGTGTGTTTGTGTGACAGTGTGTGTGTGACTGTGGGTGTATGAGTGAATGAGTGAGAGTGTGTTTGTGTGTGTCTGTAAGTGTGTGTGCATGCTTGTGAATGTATGTGAATGAGTATGTGAGCGCGTGTGTGTGTGAGTGTGTGTGTGCATGCGTGTGTATGTATGTTTTTGAGTTTGTGAGTGTGTGTGTGAATGAGTGTGTGCTTGTGTGAGTGTGTGTCAGTGTATGTGTGCGTGAGTGCGTGTGTGCGTTTGTGTGTGTGGAGTGAACGTGTGTATGTGTGTGAGAGTGTATGTGTGGGAGTGTGAGTACATGTGTGAGTTTGTGCGCATGTATGTGAGAGTATATGTGGGAGTGTGAGTGTTGTGTGTGTGCGTGTATTTATGTGTGTGAGTTTGTGAGTGTGTGTGTTCTCGTATGCGTGTGTGAATACGTGTGTGTTTGTGTGAATGTGCGTTTGTGTATGTCAGCGCGTGTGCGCGTGTTTTTGTGTTTGCATGTGTGTGTGAGTATTTGTCTGCGTGTGTGTATGTGAGTGTGAGTTTAAGTGCTTGTATGAGTGTGTATCTGTGAATGTGTGAGTGTGTGTGAGAGAGTGTGAATGTGCGATTGGATACGTTTGTCTGTGTATTTTTATGAATGTTTGCGCTTGCTTGCTGTACCTCAGAGGGTCGCTGCTTATCTCTTATAACATCCACAAACCCCACCTTCCAACACGCAGTAGAAAGTGGGAAACTGAAAGACAAATATAGGGAAAGCAATTATGTTACGTAGATACCTTTTTCAAAGAACTAACACAATGGACCGGATGGCTTCCAAGATTGGATGATGCTCGGATACAGGATGGGCTAATTTGAAATCTTATTGGAGTATTTTTGAATCTTCCGAATTAATATACATCCCAGAATCAATGCGGAATCTTTCTGCTACACTGGGGTGTTTTGCACTGGAAAAGGAATGGAAAACAAAAGGTGGGTCACAGAAAAGAAACCGGATGTTTTCCCTCTGATAAATTAGAGAGGCAGGACTTTCTTGTGGAAATAGACAGGGAGCCATGGAGATGCCCAGGAAATAAAGAAACCACCCTGTCCACTCACCATGTTGTCCAAAATACTGACAACATTTGCAAAATGCAAAATAAACTGTTTTCATTTGATTTTGATTTGAGTTGATTCATCATTGTCACATGTATTAGCATACAGTGAAACGTATTGTTTCTTGTGCGCTATACAAAGCATAGCGTTCACAGAGAAGGAAAGGAGAAAGTGGAGAATGTAGTGTTACAGTCATTGCTAGGGGGTAGAGAAAGATCAACTTAATATCAGGCAGGTCCACTCAAAAAGGCTGCTGGCAGCAGGGAAGAAGCTGCCTTTGAGTCGGTTGGTACATGTTCTCAGAATTTTGTATCATTTTCCAGACAGAAGACGGTGGAAGAGAGAATGTCCAGTGTGCGTGTGGTCCTTGATCATGCTGGCTACTTTTGCCGAGGCATCGAGGTGAAGATTGAGCACTGCTGATGATATTCCACTGTATTTTTATAATCCCAGTATGTAGTGAACGTTAATCAAAATTTAGGGACTTTGCTGAGATTCTCTGAACCTATCTTGTTGATCCTGAAACTTCAGTTGTTGACAAAATTTTAATCTCTTCGCAAATGACAGTTCGTATCTGAAAATCAATTATTCTTCGGTGATGGAGATTCAGAAGAGATTTGTATTTATCGGTAATTGACTAATAATTCGATGTGAAATGGATGAAAATGCAATTCGTGGTGAGTTTACAATATCAACATGGGATTTGATGCTGTGAGCGGTCGGTTGTCTGTCTGAGGTGCAACTTGTTCAACCAATTACAGAATTGAAACACAGCAGGGACTGGACACGGGCAGTGATGCACGGACGTCAGGGAGGCGATGGCCAAGTGGTATTACCGCTGCATTGTTAATCCAGAAAGTGTGCTAATGTTCTGGTGGCCCAGGATCGAATCCCACCACGGCCTGGGGTCGGTTTTGAGTTCACGAAAACAAATCTGGAATTAAGAATCTCTTGATAGCCATGAATCGATTGTCAGAAAAAAAGTACCTCTTGTTCGCGAATATCCTTTAGGGAAGGAAATTTCCCCTCCTTATCTCGTGTGGACTCTGGAGCCACAGCAATGTGGTTGATTCTCAGCTTCCCTCCAAGAGCAACTAGGGATGGGCAATAAATGTTCGCCCAGCCAGCCACGTGCCCCAATAACGAATTAAAATAAAAACTTGCGATGGTTTCATTTTACCTTTACACAATAAAATGTGTTTTTATTTCAACCCATTGATTCACTGCACTGTGTTTTCGAAGTGGTCATATTTTTGAAGAGCCAAATTTTCCCAAAGCTTTCGCTCCTTTTCTTTATTTTTCTCCCTAACTTCGCTGTATTTCAGAGGGCATTTGAGAGTCAACCACATGGCTGTGGGTATGGAGTCAAATGTAGGCCAGACCAGATGAGGACGGCAGATTTCCTTCCCAAAACCAGTTGGGTTTTACGACACTCCGCATTGGTTTAATGGCTATCACTCGACTTTTAACCACTGATTTTAGTGAATTCAAATTTCACGATTTGCCTTGGTGGGATTTGATCCCGAGTCCCTTGAGCATCTCCCTGGGCCTTTGGATTAATCGTCTGGTGATAATTCCATTGTGCCATTGTCTCTCATATCCATGATATGGATGTAGATGTCGGCGTTAGACTGAGGTGGGCACAGTAAGAAGTCTCACAACACAGGTTAAGATCCGACAGGTTTATCTGGAATCGCGAGCTTTCGGAGCGCTGCTCCTTCCTCAGGTGAATGGAGAGCTAGGTTCACAAACACGGCCTATAAAGACAGAGACACAATTACAAGATAATGGTTGGAATGTGAGACTTTACACGTAATCAAGTTTTTTACAGGTACAGGCAATGCGAGTGGGGAGTGGGATAAACACACATTAAAGAGGTGTGAATTGTCTCAAGCCAGGACAGTTAGGATGATTTTGCAAACACAAGCCAAATGTTGGGGGATACATGGAGCGTGACATGAACCCGAAATTACAGTTGAGGCTCTCCTCCTGCATGCGGTACTTCACTATCAGTTTGTGCTCGGCGATTCTGCATTGTCATGTGTCTTGTAGGCCGTCCAGGAGAATGCTTACCCATGATTATCCCTTGCTCCACTCTCATTGCCTGTACCTGTAAAGACTTGATTTCCTGTAAAGACTCGCATTCCAACTATTGTCTTGCAAATGCGACTCTGTCTTTATAGGCCGTGCTTGTGAACCCACCTCTCCAATCACCTGAGGAAGGAGCAGAGCTCCGAAAGCTCGTGATTCCAAATAAAGCTGTTGGACTTTAACCTGGTGTTGTGGGATTTCTTACTGGCCCCTCATACCATAATAAAGATTCATTTCCATGACAACGCTGTTATCATTGTACTATGCAACTACTAGGATTGTAGAATGTAATCTTTATGGAGTTTTGCGTTTTTCAGTTTTGTAATTCATATGTTACTAAATCCAAGTTTGTCAGGCTTTGCAAGAAAGTTTTTAGTTGGCGATAGAGGGTTTCAGTGCACCTGGTTATTCTGCATCGGAGTCACATCTGTCTAAGCAGTTCCACCTTGTTTACTCTTCAATCAAAAGATACAATCAAATGAGGTTCAATGCAACATTTGCAGTTTCTGGTAAACTATATTGTAAAATTCATCTCCCAGATACTGGCCAACAAAATGCATTGACGATTTAGATGAGCTTTTGACTTTCCCGTTCTTGTGAATGTGAACTTTGATGATATTATAAACAGAAATGTCGGATAAACTCAGCACCTTTTGCAGATCCGTGGAGACAGAAACATCTTGTTTTTGTCACCAACATTACCAGGGACAATTCAAAAATGGACAAACCTTCGATAAGGGAAACGAATTTACCAAGTAAAAGCAGATAGATGGAGACGGAGAGACAGAGAGAGAGAGAGAGAGGGAAATAGAGTGAGTGAGGGAATGAAATAGGGAAGGATGGATAGAAATGAAGACAGATAGAAAAATAGATAAATGGATAGAGGAAAGAGTATACAGATGGGTGGGCAAATGGATGGAGGCACGGACTGATGGAGGGATCGAAGGACAGATGGAGGGATGGACCGACGGATGGATGGATGGATGAACGGATGGACTGACGGACGGATCAATGGATGGACAGCCGGACAATGGAGGATGTACAGACGGATGGGTAAATGAATGGATGGATGGATGGATGGATGGATGGATGGATGGACGGGTGTGTGGGTGGGCGGGCGGGCGGGCGGGCGGGCGGGATGGACGGACGGACGGATGGACGGGCGGTTGGATGGAATGGTGGATAATGAACAGTCGACTGTCGCCACACTACCAGAAGGACGTGGAGTCTTTAGAGAGAGTGCAGAGGAGGTTTACCAGGATGTTGCCTGGTATGGAGGGGCTTAGTTATGAGGAGAGATTGGGTAAATTGGGGTTGTTCTCACTGGAAAGACGGAGGATGAGGGGAGACCTACTGGAGGTGTATAAAATTACGAAAGGCATAGATAGGGTGAACGGCGGGAAGCTTTTTCCCAGGTCGGTGGTGATGTTCACGAGGGGTCATAGGTTCAAGGTGAGGGGGAGAGGTTTAACACGGATATCAGAAGAACATATTTTACACAGAGGTTGGTGGGGGTCTGGAATGCGCTGCGAGGCAAGGTGGTGGAGGTGGGAACACTGGGAACGTTTAAGACTTATCTAGATAGCCACATGAACGGAGTGGGAATGGAGGGATACAAAAGAATGGCCTCGTTTGGACCAGGGAGCGGCACGGGCTTGGAGGGCCGAAGGGCCTGTTCCTGTGCTGTATTGTTCTTCGATCTTTGTTTGTATGTGGAATGCCAGGCGTGGTTTCATCACTGGACTGACAAATCGTGTTTTACCATTATATTGCAAATATATTGTCATCTCTGTTCACATCAGCCAGATTCAGCCTGATGTGCCGTGATTATACTGAAAGGCGGAGCAGGCCTGGAGGGCCTCTGTTCCTATTTACTATGTTTCTGTACCATTTAGTTTTCTATTTTTTTTGCTTTATCCGAATTTTAATATTTTCTGTTACCCGTACGAGTGAAGCAATTTACTTTGAACATCAACATATTTAAATTGCAAAGCTTTACAACATTCTAGTTTGCCACTAGAACTCAAATGATCAACCTCACACTTACCCCCATTTACTCCACCTGCCAGTTCTCTGCCTGTTCACTCAGCTTGTCTATTTCTGTTTGCAGCCTCTTTGTGTCACCCAAACAGTTTGACTTCCTATAGAGCTTCGTTTGCTCGGCAATTAGTCTCATGGTCCCTTCAACTAAGGAATGAATGTGGATTTCAAACAGCACGGTGCCTTGCAATACTCCACCAATAACAACCTTCCATCGTGACAATGCCCAGGTGTGGTCTCACCATAGCCTGTATGATGTACTAGTAAGTAATTTGTATGCCAAAGCACAATAATTAGGACTGCTGCCTCGAAGCACGAGGGAACCCGCATTCAATTCCAGCCTCGTGCGACTGTCTGTTTGGAGTTTGCACATTCTCCCCCGTGTCTGCGTGGGTTTCCTCCGGATGCTCCTGCTTCCTTCCACATGCCTAAGATGTGCGGGTTAGGTAGATTGACCATGCTAAATCGCCTCTTAGTGTCCAAAGGTGTGTCGGTTACCTTACTTGGCCATGCTAAATTGTTCTTTAATGTCAGGGGGACAAGCAGGGTAAATATGTTGGCTTACAGGATAGGGCCTGGGTGGGATTGCGGTCGGTGCACGCTCGGTGCGCCGAAAAACCTCCTTCTGCACTGTAGGGATTCTATGAATTTTAAACCTTTGCAAAAAACGACCAACGTGTAGTTGCCACTGTATTGTTGTACTTGAATCTTAACCTTCTCTTATCCGTCTCTACGAACACGCAAATCGATCACCGAATATCAACATCTCCTGGCGCTAAAGTTTTGAAAAATATTCTTCCATTTATTTATTTTCCGATCACAGTTGTCAATACATGTGACAAAGGGCAGATAAATAGTCCTTTTGGCACAATCAGTTCATGCTGGTGTTGATTATCCAATCGAGAACTGCATCTTTTTACCATTGAAGTCCACCCATAATTGCCCTCTGTTCATTTCTCGCTTTCCAATTTGCCTCATTCCCGTTTCCTTCATTAGCCCCTGTGGCAGTGAGTTCAAAATTCTTACCATTCACCATGAAAATAAGTTCCTCTGGAATTCCAGACTGGATTAGATGCTGATTATTGTACATTGTTGGCTTCAGATTATGTTATCCTCTGCGGCAATAATGCTTCTAAATGATGCTGGGACATATGTGGTTCCTTTGGAGCGTTCTGCTCCCGTTGGACGTTTCCTTAGAACAAGGCAACTGGTCAGCAGCCATATTCTCGACAACAGGTGATGCATTTCTCAGGAGCTCCCATTACACAAAACAAAAAGTAATATGAATAGGAGGAAACAATGCAGCTGCTCGAACCAGCTCTGTCACTCAGTCAGATCATCCTTGATTTTTTTTTATCACACTTGCTCTTTCCTGTTTGATCCTCATTATCGTGTCACATGAGACCAGAGACCATAATTCTGTCTCCCTTCGCCTTTAATTGACCTAACAGTATCGCAGTCACATCCAATACTGTAGGTGGCGCTGCTCACAGACATTCCCTCGCCACGAGTTAACTCTGTTCGACGCCAGCCACGGCAGGCGGCGCTGTTGGCAGACACCACGTCGACATGAGGTGACTCTGCGCACAGTCAGTCCCATTTTAATGGTGACTCTTAAAGAGTCACTGTTTCTATAGTTGCTGAATATGTTCAAGCTCTTTATGTAGGTAATCCTGTTCACTGTCACCCTCTCCACAGAAGCTGAACGGTTCCATCAAATCCCCTTTTAACAGTTCCCCTTTCGCGGGATGAAAATGCAAGATTTTCCAGACTCTCCATGCAACAGAAGGTTGCATTCCTGGTGCCATGATAGTACAGAGGGATATGGGTATAGAGGGATATGGGCCAAATGCGGGCAATTGGGATTAGTTTAGGGTTTTTTTTTAAATGGGCGGCATGGAGAAGTTGGGCCGAAAGGCCTGTTTCCATGCTGTAAGCCTCTTCGACTCTATGACTCTAAATCACATTTGAGCACTTCCGACGGCCGTGACAACCTCCCGGTGATGTGGGGTCCATAATTGAGATGAGGTGAGAGTGACAGCCGTTGGCATCAAGGCCGCATTCGGCAGAGTGTGGCATCAAGGAACCCCAGCGAAACTGGAATCAATGGGTATCAGGTGGCTGGAGTCATACCTGGCACATAGGAAGACGGTTGTGATTGTGGAGGGTCAGTCATCTCAGCTCCAGGACATCGCTGCGGGAGTCCCTCAGGGTAGTGCCCTCGGCTCAACAACCTTCAGCTGCTTCATCATTGACTTTCCCTGCATCATAAGGTCAGCAATAAGGTTGTTCACTGAAGATTGCACAATGTTCAGCACTTCTCTGATACTGAAGCGGTCCATGTTCAAATGCAACAAGATCTGGACAATATCCAGGCTTGGGCTGACAAGTGACAAGTAACATTCGTGTCACACAAGTGTCAGGCAATGATCACCACCAACAAGACAGAATCTAACCACCACCCCTTGACATTCAATGGTGTAATCGTCACTGCATCCCTCACTAAAAACATCCTTGGGGTTACCATTGAACAGAAACTCAACTCAGTCACCACACAAATACAATGGATACCAGGGCAGGTCAAAGGCTTGGAATACTGCGGCGAGTAACTTACCTCCTAACTCCCCAAAGCCTATCCAACATCTACAAGGCAGAATCAGGAGTGTGATGGAATGTTTCCCACTTCCCTGGATGGGTGCAGCTTCAACAACACTCAAGAGGCTTGACACCATCCAGGACAAAGCAGCCCGCTTGATTGGCACCACATCTACAAACATTCAATCCCTCCATCACCGACGCTCAGTAGCAGAAGTGTATACTATCTACAAGATTCACTGCAGGAATTCACCAAAGGTCCTTAGACAGCACCTTCGAAACCCACAACCGTTTCCATCTCGAAGTACAAGGGCGGCAGATAAATGGAAACACCACAACCTGCAAGTTCCCCTCCAAACCACTCACCATCCTGACTTGGAAATATATCGCCATTTCGTCATAGTGGCTCGGTCAAAATCCTGGAATTCCCTCCCGAACAGCATTGTGGGTCAACCCGCAGAACAGGGACTGCAGCGATTCAGGAAGGCAGCTCACTACCACCTTCTCAAGGGCAGCTAGGGATGGACAATAAATGCTGGCCAGCCGGCGACGCTCATGTCTCACGAATGAATAAAGAATAGAATTATAAAAATGTGCGCAATTCCCCAGCTTTGAAATGACGTGAGTTTTCAAAGACTTACACATAAGTTGTAGCCTGAGTCTTCAATTCCTCTGTAGAGAAACGAGTTCAAATTTTTTTCCAACGATATCTCAATTCATCCCGCCAACTTCAATGTTTCAGTGTCACTTGTTCTGTTTCTCTCCAACCTTGCATCCTCTTTTAAGTTTTTGATTCTTGAACTCTTCATAAAATAAAGTATCACTTCATTCTTCTAGGTAAATTTGGATCAGCTCACTGGCTGTTTATGTCCGCCTGAAGTCAATAAGACCATATGACTATTAGATGTAGGAGCAATTTTAGGCCATTCGGTCCATCGCGTCTGCTCCGCCATTCGATCATGACTGATCGGTTTCTCATTCCCATTCTCCTGCCTTTTCCCTGTAACATTTAATACCCTTACAAGTCAAAAATGCATCTATCTATTAAATATACTCAATGATCTGGCCTCCACAGTCTTCTGTGGCAATGCATTCCACAGATTCACCACCCTCTGGCTGAAGACATTCCATCACATCTTGGATCTTATTAATCGTCCCGTTACACTCAGGCTGAGACCTCGGATTCTAGTTTTTCCTGCTAAGGGAAAAGTCTTCCCCACGTCCACTCTATCTAGGCCTTTTATTATATTGTAAGTTTCAATGAGATTCCCCCATCACCCATTTAAACTCCATTGAGTACAAACCCATAGTCCTCAAACGCTCTCCATACTTCAAGCTTTTCCTTCCAGGGATCATTCCCGCGAACCTCCTTTGGACCCTCTCCAAGGCCAGCACATCCCTCCTTAGGTACGAACCACAAAATTGCTCACAATATTCCAAATGTGGTCTTACCAGAGCCTTATAGAGCTTCAGCAATACATGTTTTTGTATTCTAGTCCTCTCGAAATGAATCCTAACATTGCATTTGCCTTTCTAACTACCAACTCAATCTACAAGCCAACCTGAAGAGAATTCTGAACTCAGACTCTCAAATTCCTGTGCGTTTCCGATTTTTGAATTCGCCCCCCGCACCCCCGCGCAGCCATTCAGAAAATAGTCCATGCCTCTATTCTTCCTGCCAACGTGCAAAACGTCACACTTTCTCAAATTGTGTCCCATCAGCCACTTCAATATCAATATGTCTCATCATTTACTGCCTTTGCAAGTTTAATATCATTTGAGAGCGTTATAACCATGTCTATTCAACCAAGTTCAGGTCAGTACCATGTAAGAAAAAGTACTGCCCTCCTTCGAAATCTACTGGAAACCTCCATTAATCTGAGACAGATCTGTTCACAACTAATCTCTGCTTTCACCTTGGCCAATCTTGCATTGAGGGTTCTTCTTTCCGTTCATCCTATGCTATTTGTAACAAGTCGATTATGTGAAGTTTGTCAAATGCGGATCTATTGTGAAGACATTCGCTGCCTCTAGGAAATCTCCTGTTTGATTTGATTTGATTTATTATTGTCAAGTGTATTGGTGTACAGTATTGTTTCTTGTGCGCTGTAGAGACGAAACATACCATTCATAATGTACACAGGGGAGTAGGAAAAGCGAGGGTGCAGAATATAATGTTACAGTCATAGCTATGATGTAGAGAAATAGCAATTTGAAATTGAATATAATCATAGAATCCCTACCGGCACATCGAGTCTGCCAATCCCACCCAGACCTATTCGCGTAACACTCAGTTCCCCTGCTAATCCCCCTGACACTAGTGTCAATTTAGCATGGCCAATCAACCGAACGCATTTTTGGACTGTGGGAGGAATCCGGGGCACCCGGAGCACTCGGAGGAAACCCATGCGGACACGGGGAGAAATTGTAAACTCCACACAGACTGTATCTGGTAGGATCATTCAATTTCCAACAATATGATTATTATCTGGTTCTATCAGAGTCACCCAGTAAAGGTAACGATTGCATAAAATCATGATGCAGTGAAGTCCTCATGTTTTACAAGTTGTTTCACACATCCTCACACAATCTCATACAATGACGAGACTGAGTACATGAATGACATAGAAAATCTGGAGAACTGGTGCGACAACAATAATTTTTCCCTCAATTTCAAGAAAACGAATGAGATGGTCATCGGCTTCAGGAAACGTAGTGGAGGACTTGCCCCAGTCCATATCAATGGAGAAATGGTCGACAGCTGCAGGTTTTCAGGTGTCCAGATCGCCAAAAATCTGTCCCGGTCCCCACATGCTGACACTATAGTTAGGAAAGCCCACCAAATGCCTCTACGTTATCAGAAGAATAAGGAAATTTGCCATGTCCGCTGCGACTCTCACCAACTTTTAAAAATGCGCCGTAGGAGGCAGGTTTTATGGTTGCATCACAGCTTGGTATGGCTCCTGCTCTGTCGAAGGCCACAATAAACTACAAAGAGTCGTGTGTGAAGGCCAGTCCATCACACAGACCAGCCTACCATCCATTGTCACTGTCTATACTTCCCACTGCCTCGGCAAAGCAGCCAGCATAATCAAGGACACCACGCACCCCGGACATACTCTCTTCCACCTTCTTCTGTCGGTAAAGATACAAACGTCTGAGGTCACATCACAATCGACTGAAGAAAAGCTTCTTCCCTGCTGCCATCAGACTTTTGAAAGGTCCTCCCTCGCAGTAAATTGATCTTTCTCTGCACCGTAGCTATGACTGCAACAGTACATTCTGCACCCACTCCTTTCCTTCCCTATGTACGGTATGCTTTGTCCGTCTGGCGTGCAAGGAACAATGCTTTTCACTGTATCCCAATACATGTGACAGTAATAAATCAAATCAAATCGAATCAAACCAAACAAAACTTTCAATCTTCGTGTCGCCATTTTCAATTGGCCAGCAATACACCAGCAGACCTCAGCAAATCCCAGCAAACATAGAACAATACTCAAACTGAACAGGGTTTTCTGGTTAGCTGGTTTGTGCTCAGGATTTCCACTCCTCTTGCGGGACAAAGTGATGACTAACATCATCCTGGACGGCTTGTCTCCCATTTTAACTTTCTCTTCCCTCTTTCTGGACTCTATCCCAAGAGAGAGAGAGAGAGAGAGAGAGAGAGAGAGAGAGAGAGAGAGAGAGATAGATAGATAGATAGATAGATAGATAGATAGATAGATAGATAGATAGATAGAGAGATAGATAGATAGTTAGACAAGCAGACAGACAGACAGCCAGAGAGAGGCAGAGAGAGAGGGAGGGATGGAGAGAGAGAGAGAGAGAGAGAGAGAGAGACAGAGAGAGAGACAACGAGAAAAAGGGAGAGAGACAGTGAGCGAGTCAGAGAGAGACAGAGAGAGATAGAGAGGGAGACAGAGAGGGATATAGAGTTAGAGAACGAGAACGATGGGGAGACAGAAAGAGAGAGGCATGAGAGAGGTAGGGAGAGAGACAGAGAGAAGGGCAGAGAGAGAGAGAGAGAGAGACAGAGAGACAGAGACACTCACAGAGAGAGAGAGGGCGACAGAGAGAGAGAGAGCGAGATGGCACACACACACACACAGAGAGAGATAGATAGATAGAGAGAGAGGGCGACAGAGAGAGAGAGAGAGAGCGAGCGAGAGGGACAGAGAGAGAGACAGGGGGCGTGGGGGGGGACACAAACACACACACTCACAGAGAGCGAGAGAGGAAGGGAGAAAGAGAGAGAGGGATAGAGAGACAGAGAGAAAGAGAGAGAGAGAGACAGACAGACAGAGAGAGAGGGTGAGAGAGAGAGACAGAGAGAGAAAGAGAGATGGGCAAAGTGAGAGAGAGAGAGGGGGGCACAGAGGGAGAGAGAGAGAGAGGGAGCAAGATGGACAGAGAGAGAGGGGGGTGGTTGGGGGACACAAACACACACACACACACACTTACAGAGAGAGAGAGGGAGGGAGAAAGAGTGAGAGAGAGAAAGAGAGAGAGAGGGACAGAGAGACAGAGAGAAAGGGAGAGACAGACAGACAGAGAGAGAGAGAGAGAGTGAGAGAGATTAAGACAGAGAGAGGGAAAGAGAGGGAGAGAGAGAGAGAGGGACAAAGAGAGAGAGGGGAGGCAGAGAGACAGAGAGAGAGAGAGAAAGAGAGGGACGAACAGAGAGAGAGAGACAGAGAGACAGAAAGAGAGAGAGAGAGAAGCAAAGAGAAAGAGGCAGAGAGAGACAGAGCGAGAGTGACAGAGAGAGAGAGAGAAAGAGAGACAGAGAGAAAGAGAGAGAGAAATACACAGAGCGAGAGAGAGAGAAAGGGAGAGAGAAAGAGCGAGAGACAGAGAGGGAGAGGGAGACTGAGAGAGAGAAAGAGAGAGAGCGGGACAGACAGTGAAAGGGAGAGACAGAGAGAGAGAGAGACGACACAGAGGGAGAGACACAAAGAGAGAGAGAGAGCGGGAAAGAGAGAGAGGGAGAGACACAGAGAGAGGGACAGAGAGAGAGAGAGAGACAGGGAGAAACTAAGAGAGAGAGAGAGAGAAGGACTCAGAGAGGGCAAGAGAGTGTAACAGGGAGAGTGTGACACACAGAGAGAAAAACAGGGAGACAGAGAGAGGGACAGAGATAGAGAACGAGAGAGATGGGGAGATAGAGAAAGAGAGAGACGTGAGAGGGATAGAGACAGAGACAGAAAGAAGCACAGTGAGAGAGAGAGAGATATGGAGACAGACAGAGAGAGATCGAGAGAGAGAGGGACAGAGAGACAGAGAGGGAGAGACAGAGAGAGAGAGAGAGTGAAGGGCAGAGCGAGAGAGAGAGAGAGAGACATAGAGAGAGGCAGAGAGAGAGAGAGACAGAGACAGAGAGAGAGAGGAACACAGGGAGAGACAGAGAGAGAGAGAGAGAGAGGGACAGAGAGAGAAAGGGGGACAGATCTATGCTTTATACAGAGAGAGACAGACAGTTAGAGAGAGAGAGAGACAGAGAGAGATAGAGCGAGAAAGAGAGACGCAGAGAGAGAGAGAGAGCGAGAGAGAGGGAGAAATAGACGGGCAGAGTGAGAGAGAAAGACAGAGAGAGAGAGAGAGACACAGCGAGGGAGACAGAGAGAGAGAGAGAGACAGAGCGAGCGACAGAGGGAGACTGAGAGAAAGAGAAAGAAAGAGAGAGAGAAAGAGAGAGAGAGAGACAGAGAGAGAGGGACAGAGAGAGAGAGAAAGGGAGAGAAAGCGGGTTACAGAGAGAGCGAGAGAGATGGAGAGCAAGAGAGAGAGAGCGAGAGACAGGGAGAGAGAAAGTTTGCAATCTTACGTCCAGTTCTCTCTATTTGTCGATGCTCCAGATTGTTCTGCCATTCATTTTTTTAGCTCCCACTTGAATTGAATCAACCAAAATGCATCACTTCGCATTTCAGTTCTGAATCCATGTAGCTATTTCACTCCTGATTCCATGCGATTTAACCTTTTGCATCAACCTGCCTCGTGGGACCTTGTGAAATGTCGGAACATCCAGGCAAACTGACAGTCGGAGGACTCTTGCCTCCCAGGATGGCAGATGGCGATCCCCAAGGAATTTTCATCTCAGCATTGCTACCGATCAGAAGAAAAGCCATGCTTACCTGGAGGGGCTGTCTGGAACATTCGTGCAACTGCAAGGCCATCTGGAGGCGTCCATCAGGTTGCCAGCAATGCATGTAACCCAGGCTGATATTGCAAGGATTGTGGCCGGAGTGGTGAGCTTTGGGCAAAAGGTCAATGCAATGACCGATGATGTCCAAGGCCTGGCTAACTGTCTGCTGTCCATTGCTGAGGGCCAAAACAGCATTTTAACTGGCAGATCAAAGGTCCAGGCCACATTGCGGAAGTGTTGAGGAGCTTGGCTCCCTCCCTGGCCTGAAGGGTTGTCGGCATCTGCGCCTGTGCAGTAGCCCCCTGGTCTTCCGGTTCCAGCTCCTTTGGTGCAAGGTCATGCGTGGCTTGGCCCTGGCGCTCTCGCAACCTCCTGCTTCCCTCGGCACCAATGGCCACCACTATTGCTATCTGGAAGGCTTCAGTCCAACATCCATCGTGTCTTTGTGGACATAGAAGGGAGAGAGAGAGAGAGACAGAGGGAGCGAGAGACACAGAGAGAGAGAGAGAGAGAGATAGATAGATAGAGAGAGAGAGACAGACAGACAGGGAGAGAGAGAGAGACAGAGAAGGAGGGATAGAGAGAGATAGAGAGGGAAGGAGAAAGAGACAGAGCGAGACTGAGAGAGATAGAGAGAGACAGAGACACCGAGAGAGACAAAGAGAAAGAGAGAGACAGCGAGACAGAGAGAGACAGAGAGAGAGAGGCGGGGGAGGGGGGGGGGGGCGGGGAGAAGACAGAGAGCGAGGGACAGTGAGAGAGAGAATGACAGAGATAGGGAGACAGGGAAAAAGAGAGAGAGAGGCGTGAGAGGGAGAAGGAGAGAGGGAGAGTGAGAGAGAGAGAGAGAGAGGGAGACAGAGACAGAAAGAGAGAGAGAATGCAGAAAGAGAGATAGAGACAGAGACAGAGATACAGAGAGAGAGAGAGAGGCAGACAGAGACACAGAAAGAGAGAGAGAGAGAGAGAGAGAGAAAGGGAGATGCTGAGAGGGAGAGAGAGAGAGAGAGAGAGATTGCAATCTTACCAATCATTAAACTCTAACTTTTTCCCTCATCCCGATGTGGTGCAATGATTGGAGGTTGGCCAGTCCTCAACATTCCCTCAGTGCAATCATGCATTACAGCAGCTGCTATCCACACCATCCAGCCTGTACAGTGAGGCATATGCCCCTTGCCTCCTCTTCTTGCATAATGCCCTCCTGTCCCCATCATCCCTTCCTTCACAGCACCTATGGAATTCTTTTGCATGTGCTGAAAGTGGATAAGGCTAAAGGTTTCCTTCAGCAGGGGATGTGAACCTCCAGGGAAGTTGCGCTGCACTGAGTGACACTGGCACTGGCTCGAATTTGAGTTGCCCTCGCGCTCTTTGGTGAGACCCAGCAAGTTTCTGGGGGCATTAATGCCATCCAGTGAGATTTGGATAAGAGAGGAGGGAACAGCAGGCATTACTGGGTAGCGATCATCGTCCTTTAAGCAGCTTCCCCTGCATGTCTCAGCACTACGGCTGGTTCTGATATGGATTACCTGGCAGCATTCCTTCCAGCTGCTGCTGGGGAGCCCGACACTTGCGTGAACTCACCCTTCCCATTCCTCTCCCTGATCTGGTGTGAGACTGTGAATGAAGGAAATTTCAGGAGGTGTTCCAACATCCAACGCACAGTTAGATTGATGTGACATTAATGTCATTTTAAAAGATTTTTAAAAAAATCATGACCTCTACAGCTCCCGCAGTCAGTGCTTCACAGCTCTGAGCCTGAGGTGATGCCATAGGGAGGAAGGAGAAAAACAAAGTATGCCGGTCAGGAGACAAGGTTGGTTTTAAATTCGTCTTGGTTGCCGTGTTAGAACCTTGGCTGAACGAAGTCTCTCTGCCTTCTGTTTTATTTTGAAAGTTTTACCAGTTAGCTGAAGGCACATCTTGTTTGCCACCCAGCAGTAAATAATCTGTGTTTTGGTTTGGGGAAGCTGATGACTACATGCTGCTCTGAGTTTTCAAGATCATTTGAAATCAGAGTTCAAGCCAGGAACGAGATTCCAGTATTGTTTGAGCTTTAGCCTGTGCAGTGATAAATCTGTTTCGAGGTTTTTATTTATTGGATATTACTTTTGATTTGAGCATCTGTTCCATATTGGTAAAGGGTTATACATCATTGTAGTTGCTTTGTTTTTGTTTGTAATTGTTAAAAGTTCTTGCTAATTTTCTTACCATGCATGTTAACTTTTTTTCTTAAATAAACTTTGTTTGATGAAAGCTCCCGAGTGGGTCACTTGAATTATACCTGAAGTGAAACATCTCTTGTTTATCCCAGCCAAATTCAAGATGCAAAACTTGTGGTTCAGGAAGGCTTCATGAAACACTTTGGAGTTTCTGACCTGAACCATAACGAGGGAGAGAGGTCCTGGGTCAGTTGCAGTTTTTTATTCACTGGTGGGGCATGAACATCACTGTCTGGGCCAGCATTTATTGCCCATCCCTGGCTACTGAGAGCAGTTGAGCGTCTAGTACATTTTTTTGCTCTGGAGTCAGATGTGGGCGAGACCAGGTAAGGACGACAGATTTCCTAGTAAACCAGATGGATTTTTCTGACAATGGTTTCATGGTGACCAGCAGATTCTGAATTTCAAACATTTTGCATTGAATTCAAATTCCATCATCTGTCACGGCAGCATTCGAACCTGAGTCCCCAGAAGATTAGCTGAGTTTGAGGATTAATATTGTAGCTATACCACGAAGCCATCGCCTCCCCAGAAGCAGTTGGATGTTCTGAAAGTGACGAAGAATGAAGCTGCCCTTCAAAGAACAAAGAACAAAGACCAAAGAACAGTACAGCACAGGAAACAGGCCCTTCGGCCCTCCAAGCCTGTGCCGCTCCTTGGTTCAATTAGACCAATCGTTTGTATCCCTCCATTCCCAGGCTGCTCATGTGACTATCCAGGTAAGTCTTAAACAATGCCAGCGTGTCTGCCTCCACCATCCTACTTGGCAGCGCATTCCAGGCCCCCACCACCTTCTGTGTAAAATACATCCCTCTAATATCTGAGTTATACTTCGCCCCTCTCACCTTGAGCCCGTGACCCCTCGTGATCGACACTTCTGATCTGGGAAAAAGCTTCCCACCCGTTCACCCTATCTGTCCGCTTCATAATCTGGTACACCTCTATTAGATCTCCCCTCATTCTCCGTCTTTCCAGGGAGAACAAGCCCAGTTTACCCAATCTCTCCTCATAGCTAAGACCCTCCAAACCAGGCAACATCCTGGTAAACCTTCTCTGCACTCTCCCTAACGCCTCCACGTTCTTCTGGTAGTGCGGCGACCAGAACTGGACGCAATACTCCAAATGTCGCCTAACCAGCGTTCTATACAGTTGCATCATGAGACTCCAGCTTTTATACTCTATACCCCGTCCTATAAAGACAAGCATACCAAATGCCTTCTTCACCACCTTCTCCACCTGTGCTGCCACCTTCAAGGATTGGTGGACTTGCACACCGAGGTCCCTCTGTGTTTCTATACGCTTGATGGCTCTGCCATTTATTGTATAACTCCTCCCGACATTATTTCTTCCAAAATCCATCACTTCGCATTTATCCGGATTAAATTTCATCTGCCACCTCTCCGCCCAATTTTCCAGCCTATCTATATCCTTCTGTATTGCCCGACAATGCTCATCGATATCGGCAAGTCCAGCCATCTTCGTGTCATCCACAAACTTGCTGATAACACCAGTTACGCCTTCTTCCAAATCATTTAAATATCTCACAAAAAGCAGAGGTCCCAGTACAGAGCCCTGCGGAACACCACTGGTCGCAGATCTCTATCCGGCATAAGACCGGAAAAAGCAGTAGGAGATGTGAACGCTTGGGTGAAGTTGTGCTGAACTGACAGCTTTGAGATTTGTCAACTTCCAACACTGACGTTGGGTTTGAAGGGAGAGGGATCCTGGGTCAGGGATAGTTGCTGTGTGTGAGGAAAGTTGAGGCAGGGCTGGTCTGAGTTGGGGGTGTTGGCATGAGGACGGCACTATGCCGGACTGTGAGATGTGAACAGATCCAGGTATGCAGTAGTCCAGATGTGCGAAGTTTCCTTGGAGCCAGAATGTCAGAGTTCAGTTCGGACACAGGACAGAACCAACACTTTTGACATACCGCAAATGATATGGATCGGGTTCGCTGCAATACTTCAAAGAGGCAATGGAAGTGGAAAAGGAAGGCCTCTGAATCACGGGGACCCTCCCGAAGTCACCCCATTCCCTCCAATTCCAACAACAGTTGGCCTTGTTGAATCAGACACGTCCTCCAAGCAAGCCAAAGTCGCTTGAAAATTAACACTTATCTCCTAGCTCCCTCTCCAATGCCTTACCGCCTGTTCCTCGCTTGTCAAGAGTTACACCAAACCCCGGTGACCTCTGGCAGTGATGTAACTGGATATCACTTGGCCACTGGATCTGCGGTCGGGTTTGACTCCCGGTTTGTGTCACTGCCTGTGCAGAGTTTGTATGTTTTCCTCGTGCGCCCGTTTGCTCCGGGAGCTCCGGTTTCTTCCCACAGTCCAAAAGACGTGCTGGTTAGGTGCATGGGACATGCTAAATTCTCCCTCAGTGTACCCGAACAGGCGTTGGAGTGTGACAACTAGGGGATTTTCAAATAATTTCATTGCAGTGTTAATACAAGCCGACTTGTGACGAATAAACAATCAACTTAAATAAATGAATAAACTAATGACATTCCAGTTAAAGTATTTGCATCATCATTGGGTTTCCGCCTGCTTTGTGTCAGAACCCAGGAGTGGTGGGAAAGGCAGTTCCGGTGAATCCTGACAACTCTTACGCCCGTCGCGAATCCCTTGTTTCCACCGACGCCCCATTCACCAGCGCAGCGGGATTCCCGCCGGTCGTCTGAAGATGTCAGAGAGTCGCCCCCTACTGCTCAGGCAGAGAAATCCACCAGTCACATAATCGCACAGGGTTCATATTGGTAATTGAAACGGATTTCAGTTCCACTCAGATTATGTTTAAGTGTAACAATTATTGGTCAATGGAAACATTTGGTGCAGTGTTAGAATCGAAGAATGATTTATTTTGTTTACATAAAGGAATTTTAAAACAAATAACAATCCCGTCATTAACTGGAGTTACAGAATCCGGATTGAAGGCTGAGGAAAAAAACAAGGAAGTCCCCAGTGTGTCATTTCACACTTGAATGACCTTACTATTGTAGAATATCTTTCACAATGCTGAAGAAAACTCGCTACACATTTGATAAAATGAGCCAGTCTTTCTAATCTGCGGCCAGTCTGCGGGAAAAGTTTAGCTGTTTGACGGGATTGTACTTGCTCCCATGTTGATTTCCACAGAGCAGAGCATACATTGGTAAATCCAGTCTCCTGCGTCATACATCACAGACAAAATTCCCCGATTCTCATTTCCGGTTCTTCATTTTTGACCTTTTTTCCAATGCAGCCAAGTCCAGGGAGGCGTAGAGAGGTCCACCCTGAGACTGGGAAATATGTTCAACAGAAATGATCGAAATGATTAAAATAATGGGCTTTTACCCCAAATTAATTCCAATGCATTTTATTATAATGGTTTCAATGCACTCACCTGTATTCCACGCTGCGTTTTCAAGTTTATGTCTGTTTGACGGTGATCCCCTATGGGTTAAGCATTAAACTATGAATTTAAATATCACCCAACCTATACAATCTATAATTACATAAAGACATCGTGTACCGATATGCCAAAAATGTAAAGTTTATTTAACAGTGTCACAAATGGACTTACTTGCAAAGAAGTTACTGTCTAAATCCTCTCGTCGTCATGCTCTGGCGCCTGTTCAGCCACACTGAGGGAGAATTTAACATCACCAACGCACCTAACCAGCACATCTTTCGGACTGTGGGGGGAAACTGGAGCATCCGGAGGAAACGCATGCAGACAGTGACCCAAGCTGGGAGTCGACCACGGATTCTTCACGCTGTGAGGCAGCTGTGCGAACCACTGTGCCGCCCCAATATGTTCACAGGCCACAATCATTAACACACAGCCACTTAAATTTTGCCAACACGGCAGATCTGCCACAACGTTTCATTGTCAGTTAGACATAGCTCTGGAGACGAAGCGGATCAAAGGATCAAACGGGGGAAGCCGTGGTCAGGCTATTCAGTTGGGTGATCAGCCAGGACCATAGTGAATGGCGGAGCAGAATCAAAGGACAGGATGGCATCATCCTGCTCCTATTTTGTTTGTGTCTATGTTATGTGGCAAATGCTTGATTGAGGAAAATCTCACACCAGTACTTGTCACTGACTGTCCACCTGGTATACCACTACCTGTATTAATATCAACAATTTTCCCTTTATTGAAACCAACAGATACATCAATGACTGTTGAACTTGCTGAAGGTCAGAAACACACATTGTATACGGATATAGTAAGCACACACATTGAGGCGAATTCAATGAAACAACGCAGGGGACAGCCATTCCCTGGTTCATTCTTCGGGCCAATGCCCTGGCCAATCAGTCAAACGACCTCTTTTTAATTTTTCAGCAAGTAGTAAATAAGACAAGTGATTTGTTGGTCTTCATAGCGACAGGACTTGAGTATAGGAATGGGATATTTTATTGGAATTGTATGGGGCGTTCGTGAGAAATATTGTGTACAGTCTTGTTATTCTTATCTGAGGAACGATCTACCTGTTATACAGGGAGTACAGCGAACGCTTACCAGCTGATTCCTGGATGGCAGGGCTGTTATATGAGGAGAGACTAAGTCGGTTAGGATTGTATTCACTGGAGTTGAGAAGAGTGAAAGGGGGATTCCAAAGGAACGTATAAGGTTTTGACAGGATTCGATAAGATAGATTGAGAAAGAATGTTCCCAATGGTGAAGGAGTCCAGAAAAAGGGATCATAGATTGAGGATAAAGGGGAAACGTTTTCGAACTGAGGTGAGGAGAAACGCCTTCTCCCAGAGGTTGGTGAATGTGTGGAATTCGCTACCACAGAAAGTAGTTGAGGCCAAAACGTTATGTGATTTCAAGAAGAATTTAGATGTAGCTCTTGGGGCTAAATGGATTAAAGGATGTGGGGTGGGGGGCAGGGGGTGGGGGGGAATGGGGAGGGGGGTGGGGGAGGGGGATCAGGATATTGAATTTGATGATCAGCCGTGATCATAATGAATAGCAGAGCAGGTTCGAAGGACCGAATGGCGTACTCCTTCTCGTTTCTATGTTAACAAATGTAGGCAGATAACGGGCAATCATCAGTTAACTGCAGCATTCTCCATAAAAAGGCTGCAACCAATCAGAGTCCTTTTGCTAAACAGGGAAATAGTGTCTCAGGAAGAATGCACAATTGTTCCCCTTACATCTGTTATTCTCGTGTTTTTTTGCTGATGAACACAAGGTCAAAAGCCTGGATGATATGTTTTTTTCAGCAAAACTCAAGTAGTGCAGTTATTCAAATTTTCTTTCAAACAAGTCTCAGCAGTTAACTGTCAGCACCAATGCACTGGCACGTTCTCCATAGGAACGCGTATGCCAATTAACTTCCACTTCAATTCTTTCATTCGGATCCTTAATCTCCGCTAACATTTCAAAGAAACCTACCCGTGTGTCGCTCCTTACGTCCCTCGTGCTGCCTTCTCTCGTTCAAGCTAAAATTGGATGTGGGAAAAGAACACCAAACAAATGTTAGATCTTGGATATTCTATCTCAGGTGCTGCAACTTGTTGAAAATAGGATTGTCTCGTGATCTTACAGAAATCATAGAAAATAGAGACTCACACCGCTGGAATCAGTTTGCAAATTGAAACTGGTTTGACAAAATGTAAAACAGAGAAAGATGGACGATGGTGAACTTTGCACATGGTTCTACTCACGTTTCATTGTGGGATCCCCTGTCTCTGTCTTCTAAAATAGAAGAACATATGATTAGCTAATTAAAAACTACAAAGAGGAAATCGTATTGGAGAAACAGTTATTAAAATTTTCCAGATAATTATGAATCCTCACCTGATGTGTCATTTTTACAACTCCAAATGGAAATAAGGACCAACAGTAGAATCAGTATGACCAGGACAGAAATTCCAACATAAATCGTCTGTCTGCACCATTCTATAGAGAAAAAACACTTAGAAACTGCATCGGTCAAATCATTCCTTTCCGCGGTTCACTGAAGGGAAACGTGACCCAGTTAAAAAGGTGGAGTCACCAAAGCGGTGGGTAAATGTGGAAACTAAAACACAGTTAGTGGAATGGATAGTGGAGAATGAACACACAGAATGGAATTGATGGCAAAATATTTGCTAGTGGATATCAACTAATTAACAACACTATCAGAGTTGCCAATATTCACAGTGTATCAGAATGTATAATACCATACGACCATAAGATATAGGAGCAGAATTAGGCCACTCGGCTAATCGAGTCTGCTCCGCCATTCAATCATGGCTGATATTTTTCTCATCTCCATTCTCCTGCCTTTTCCCCATAACCCCTAATCCCTTATGAATCAAGAACCAATCTGCCTCTGTTCCAAAGAGATTCAATGACCTGCCCTTCACAGCCCACTACGTCAAAGATTCACCACTCTGTGGCTAAAGAAATTGCTCCTCATCTCTGTTTTAAAGGATCGCCCCTTTAGCCTGAGGTTGTGCAACCTGATTCTAGTTTTTCCTACTCGTGGAAACATCCTCTCCACGTCCACTCTATCCAGGCCTCGCAGTATCCTCTAAGGTTTAATAAGATCCCCCCTCATCCTTCGAGACTCCAACGAGAACAGACCCAGAGTCCTCAACTGTTCCTCCTACGACAAGTTATTCATTCCAGGGATCATTCTTGTGAACCTACTCTGGACCCTTTCCAAGTCCAACACTTCTTTCCTTAGACACGATGAAAGCATCATAGAAAATTATTATTTGTGAACAGAGTCATAGAAGGATAATGCCCAGAAGGAATCTCGTCGACCCATCCTTCCAATGTTGTCTCTTTGATTGTCCTAACTCCAACTCCTCGTTTCACCCATGGTCCTGGAAACGAATCCCCGTCAAGTATTTGCTCCGTTCTCCTATTGGAAATTCCTATTGAATCTGTGCACTCCGTCTTTTCCAGATCCTCCTTCCAGATCCCAAAACGCCATTGTGTCTAAAAAAATCATCAGAGCATTGAGTACAGGAGTTGAGACGTAATGTTACAACTGTACGAGACATCAGGAAGGCCACATCTGGAGTACTGCGTATAATTCTGGTCGCCCTGCCATAGGAAGGATGCTATTAAACTGGGAACGGTGCACAAAAAGATTTACAATGATGTTACCGGGACTGGAAGGTTTGAATTATAAGCAGAGGCTGGATAGGCTGGGACCTTTTTTCCTGAGCGTAGGACGATGAGGAGTGAACTTAGAGAAATGTATAAAATCATGAGATGCATCAATGAGGTGAGTAGCCGATGTCTTTTCCTCAGGGTAGGGGTGTCCAAAGCTAGAGGGGATAGATTTAAAGTGAGAGGGGAAAGATTGGAAAGGGACGTGAGGGACAAGTTTTTCCACACAGAGGGTGGTGCATATTCGGAATGAGCTGCCAGAGGTGGTGGTAGAGGCGGGAAGAATTACAACATTTAAAAGACATTTGAACAGGTACACTGATGGGAAATTATTAGACGAATATGGGTCAAACGCTGGCAAATGGGAGTAGTTCAGATTAGGAAGCCTGGTCGACATAGATTGGATGGGCAGAAGGGCCTGTTTCGGTGCTGTATATCTCTACGACTCGATGTCTCCCTCTCGCTCTTTGTACCAAGCCTCTTCAGTCTGCGTCCCCCTGGTTACTGACCCTACTGTCGACACATACCGAACCTACTATCAGTGGAAGATATTCTCATTTTTTTTACTAATCAAATGCTCTCCTGTTTGGAACTTCGATTACATGTCTTAACCTTGATTGCTCGAAGGAGTACAAGCCCAGCTCTTCCTCTCTCTCCACTTTAACTGAATTCACTCATTCCCAGCACCATCCTGGTAATTCTGCTTTGTGTCACCTCTAAGCGTTTGATATTCTTCCCAAAATATGGTGCTCGCAACTGAAGACAATGCTATTAACGTGGCTAACCAGTGATTCGAATATATTTAAATTAACGTCCGAGCTTGATTTCTCAATTTTAAAATTTCAGGATAAATGTTTATGCCTTCAGCAGCCTCCTGAGTTTATCCTTCCATCGACCAAGATTTATGGAATCTCAGAATGATTGCAGCACACACGGAAACCATTTAGCTGATGCTGGAAAGACGGAGGCAAAGGGGCGAGCTGATAGAAGAAGTTTATAAAATTATGAGAACCATTGATAAGGTGAAGAGTTAGAAGCCTTTTCCCAAGGACAGGAATGACAATTACAAGGGGGCACAAGTTCAAAGTAAGGGGGAAATGTTTAGTGGAGATATGCGGGGTGGCGAGGCCCTGGAATGTACTGCCATGTGAGGTGGTTGAGGCAGACACGTCAGCGACATTTAAGACTTATTTGGATAGACACATGAACGGGGGTGGTGCGACGCGGGTGGGGGGTGGAGGGCGGGCAGTGGGTGGGGGTGGAGGGATACAGGCGGTTGGTCTAGATAGGACAACGTGATCGGTACATGTTGGTGGGCCGAAGGGCCTGTTCCTGTGCTGCACTGTTCTTTATCTTTGTTGTTTGGTATCTGCACGACAGTTCTCCAAGAACAACTAAGTCACATTCCTCGAATATTCCCCTCGACCTTGCTTTTTTTTACTCATTCCATTGAATTCTCCAATTCGCTGCGGGCAGCCTCGAGTGATTGGGCCTCCAGTGCAGTTCCAGATACTGCATTTCAGATCCTCACTATTCGCTGTACATTAAATGGCAGAATGACAAAAAAATGAAGTGGAAGTTAATTGGTGGAGGCGTTGCCATGGGCACCAGTGGAAATGGTTGGGAGTTTTAGGTTTCGAGGTGTTCACATTACCAACAACCTGCCTTGGTCCCTCCACGCCGATGCTATCGTTAAGAAAGCCCACCAATGCCTTTACTTTCTCAGCGGTTTAAGGAAATTCGGAATGTCCGTTACGCCTCTCACCAATTTTCACAGATGCAGTATAGAAAGCATCCTTTGGGGAGGTATCACAGCATGGTATGACTCCTTCTCTGTCCAAGGCCACAAGAATCTACAATGGGTTGTGAACGAAGCCCAATCCCATCACGCAAACCAGCCTCCCACCCATTGACTCCATCTACACTTCCCACTGCCTTGGAAAAGCGACCACCATAACCAAGGACCCCATGCACCCCGGACATTCTCTCTTCCACCTTCTTCGTCGGGAAAAAATATATAAAAGTCTGCGGTCACGTATCAATCGACTCAAGAACAGCTTCTTCCCTGCTGCCATCAGACTTTTGAATGGAATTGCTATATTTTCAGTTGATCTTTCTCGACAGGTTAGGTATGACTGTAGCTCGAGGTTCTACACACTCTCGTTTCCTTTTCCCCATGTACTCTATAAATGGTGCGCTTTGTATAGCACGCAAGATACAATACTTTTCACTGTATCCCAATACATGTGACAATAATAAATCAAATCTATATGGTCTATGAACGGTATGCTTTGTCTTTATAGAGTGCAAGATACAATACTTTTCACTGTATCCCAATACATGTGACAATAATAAATCAAATCTATATGGTCTATGAACGGTATGCTTTGTCTTTATAGAGTGCAAGATACAATACTTTTCACTGTATCCCAATACATGTGACAATAATAAATCAAATCAAATCTACGTACTCTATGAACGGAATGCTTTGTCTGTATAGCGCGCAACAAACAATACTTTTCAATTTATCCCAATACATGTCACAATAATAAATGCATTCAAATCCATGTACTCGATGGATGGTATGCTTCGTCTGTATAGCGCGCAAGAAACAATACTTTTCACGGTATCCCAATACATGTGACAATAATAAATCAAATCAAATCTATGTACTCTATAAACGGTATGCTTTGTCTGTATAGTGCGCAAGAATCAATACTTTCCACATTAGCCCAATATATGTGACAATAATAAATCAAATCAAGTCAAATCAAATTGATGGGGACTGACATTTAACTGTCATTAATGCCGCCATTGTTTCTTTTGCCAATCTATTTAAATTCTCGGCCCTCTCCGCCTTTGTGAATCGTTTCATCTTCGCTGCTCTGTCCAGACTATTCAGGATTTTCACCACATTTCTCACATCTCCTCTTCACCTTCAGCTATTTCAGGAAACCAGCCCTCGCTTGTCAACGCTGTCCAGTTGACTGAAGTTCCTCATCTTTATGAACATTTCGTGAATATTCCTTACTGCACTTTCTTCATATTTCTCCTAAATTGTGGTGCTATTAACAGAACACAGTTAAGACCGAATCAGAATTCTGCAAAATTTTGCTATTGATTTGATGTATCATTATTGTCACATCTATTGGTATGGAGTGAAACGTATTGTTTCTTGTGCACTATACAACAACACTTACATTTCACAGCATACACAGATTTGATTTGATTTGGTTTGACTTATTCTTGTCACACCTATTGGGATACAGTGAAAAACATTCCCTCTTGCGCGCTAAACAGACAAAACATACCGTTCACAGAGTACATAGGGGAGAAATCAATGAGAGGATGCAGAATATATTGTCACCTTCATAGCGAGGGAGTAGAGGAAGATCAGCTTGATATAAGGTAAAAGCAAAATACTGCGGATGCTGGAATCTGAAAGAAAAACAGAAAATACTGGAAAATCTCAGCAGGTCTGACAGCGTCTGAGGGGAAACACTGTAAGAAGTTTAACCCCAGTTTACCCCAATCCAACGCCGGCATCTGCACATCAGCGTCTGAGGGGACAGAACAGAAACAAAGTTTCGAGTCTATTTGACTTTTCGTCAGAGCTTTGAAGAAGGGTCATCTAGACTCGAAGTGTTGGCTCAATTCTCTCCCCACAGATGCTGTCAGACCTTTTGAGATTTTCCAGCATTTTTTGGTTTGGCATAAGGTATGTCCATTCAAAAGTCTGATGGCAGCAAGAAAGAAAAAACTGTTCTTGAGTCGGTTGGTACGTGATCTCAAACTTTTGTATCTTTTTCCCGACGAAAGAAGGTGGAAGAGATAATGTCCTGCGTAAGTGGGGTCCTCGATTATGCTGGCAGCGTTTCTAAGGCAGCGAGAAGTGTAGACTTGCTTCACTCCTTTTCGATTCTGTGACTCGATTTCGAAATCTCTGGATCTTCTATGCTTTCCTAACCGCCTGTCATCTCCAATGATTTCCAGGTGGCAGCATGGTGGTAGTACTGCTGCCTCACAGCGCCAGGGAGCCACGTTCGATTCCCGCCTTGGGTGCCTGTCTGTGTGGCGTTAGCACATTTCCCCCCTCTCTACATGTCTTTCCTTCGTGTGCTCCCCTTTCCCCCGCAGTCAAAAGATGGGCAGGTTAGTTAGATTGGCCATGCTAAATTGCCCCTCAGTGTCCATCAATGTGTGGTTTATTTGAATTGGCCAAGCTAAATTGCCCCTTAGTGTGCAGCAATTTGCGGTTTAGATGGATTGGCCATGCTAAATTGCTCCTTAGTTGTCCAGAATGCGAATGTTTGGTGGATTTGTCATGCGAAACTGCCTCTTAGTGTCCCAAGTTGTGTAGGTTAGGGGGATTCGCGGGTAAAAACGTGGGGTACGGGGATCGGGCCTGGGTAAGATGAGAGTCGGTGAAGACTTGATGAAATAAATGTCCTCCTTCTGCACTATAGGATTGTATGATTTGTATAGATTCACGGCGAGGCAATTATTTACCGTGCGACGGATGAGTTGGAATCGTTTCCAACAATCCAAGTTCAATATTTGCTCGTAATTCATATAAAAGAGAAGCATTGGGGGAGACGTAGTCCATTCAGCCCATCGAGTTAATTTCCATATGATCATGGCTAATTAATAATGATGTATAAAGTTACTGACATCAGGATGCAAAATTTAAATGAAACTTATGTATGAGGAGGTAGGTATAGATTGATCAATAGGCTTCCTGGAGCAACGTGAAGTAATTTATTAACCGCAAAGATGTCAATTTCACCTCTTGTCTATTGTCTGTTTGTAAGTTACCTGCAGTTGAGAACTGATCTCACCCCATTCCGAGATTCATTTCCCGAAAAGGAAGGTGGGAGCAAATAATAACCTTTAAAAGGGACATCACATCTTGACATGAAGGAGAAAACTTGAAAGGGCTATGGGTAAAATGGTGGGCAGAATAGCACAGCTCTTTCGAAGAGAGAGTCTCGGCATAATGAGCTGAATGAGATCGTTCTGGGTGCATTGCTCAAAGATCTTACATGTTTTCAGAAATATAAAGTGAAACGGGGAAGTGTGTATCAAAGACGAATACATTTTTGGCAGGTGCAATTCTAATGCAGTCTGACATATTTTAACAATTGAACGCACACCCACGCTCTGATAAATATCTATCTATCTCACACATACGCTCAGATATTTATCTACACACGCACATGGAGACACAAACGCTTAGATATCTATCTATCTATCTGTCTATCTATCTATCTATCTATCTATCTATCTATCTATCTATCTATCTATCTATCTATCTATCTATCTATCTATCTATCTATCTATCTATCTATCTATCTATCTATCTATCTATCGATCTATATATATATATATATATATACACTATATCTCGATATACATGCGCTCAGGTATATAACATTATTAACTCACGCTCAGATATTTATCTATATACACACACACTCAGCTATAAAACTATATACACACAAGCTCAGATACATAACTATATACACAGACGCTCAGAGTTATACTTATGCACACACACGTCTAAGTCTGAGATCACCACCGACCTATTCAAGAACAGCTTCTTCCCTGCTGCCATCGGGCTTTTGAATGAATCTTCCTCATATTAAGCTGATCTTTCTCGACACGCTAACTATGACTGTAACACTACATTCTGCACCCTCTCCTTTCATTCTCCCCTGCGGACTCTATGAACGGCATGCTTTGTCTGCATAGCGCACAAGAAACAATACTTTTCAGTATCTCCTATGTGACAATAATAAATCAAATGAAATCAAACGAACACGCGATCAGATATATATCTGCACAAACACACGCGCACACACACACACACACACACACACACACACACACACACACACACACACACACACACTCATATATACTTAGACACACACATATATATCCCCAGATGCCTGGGATCTACTAAATTAATCCAATTGACTCTAAAGTTGAACAAAAGTCTTCAATGTACAGAGTAGCATCTCACCTTTCCATTTTTCAGTTGCTTTGGGATTCGAAACACTCTTCGTCCAATATTGCCCTGGAGTCCCCAATTCAACAATACAAGTACAGACAGCGCCGCTTTTCCAGGTTTCCGCCGACACCATGACGTGACTTCTGATGCTGTAGGTCCCGTCGCCCTCCATTGTCCCGGGATCACTCGATCCCTCAGTGACCAAGCCGGAAATGTTCCAGAAAATAGCAATCTGGTTGGAACAAACTCCACTGACCAAACACGCTAAGGGCACGGTATCATTCACATCCAGCTGAGCCGGCGGGACAAATACTATCACAGCCGTCTTCTTCGTAGAACTGTCTGGACAGAGATTGGGACACAGTTCACGATTAATTCACACCAAGTGGTGTTGCTGTGCAGAATCTGAATTCATTTCACTTGCTCTCTTACCTCCAACCAGCAGTGTTGGTCCATTCTTGAGCGGTTGAAAGCCATGCTTACGAGCACAGTAGTAGGAACCCGAGTCATTCGCCTGAACATTGCGAATTTCCAGTAACAATTCACCTTTGCCGTGGCCCTTTTTTGAAATAAACTTACAACCGTCTCCCTGACAGGATTGGATATCGATTAGTTTCGGAATTTCACCAACACTTTGTTTGTACCAGAAATAGCTAGCCACGAATTCCACCTCGGATATGTGGTGACAGGTTAAATTCACCGTCTGGCCGACTTCAGCTGTCATTGTGAAGGGCCTTTGAGGTAGAGAGGGCTCAGAATCTGTAACTAGAGAGGTTATTGACACATTACCACAGATTATTTCGACATAGAAAGCTGCCGTTTGAAAACAAAAACGCCCGTAAATTAAGAACAATCTCGTTAATGTCTTCAATTATACTTCCTTAGATTTATTTTCCAAGTTGTGTTTTCTTCGCTTGAAAGGAGGAAACAGAAAACCCCTTGTACCGATCACTATGTCGCATTTGCAGTGCTGTAGCCGGGCGGCATGGTTGTTGGAACCATTGCTTCACAGCGCTCGGGACCCGGGTTCAATTCCTGGCTTGGTTCACTGTCTGTGCACGTTCTCCCCGTGCCTGCATGGGAGATTCCTCCCACTGTCCGAAAGCCGTGCTGGTTAGGTGCATCGGCCGTGCGAAATTCTGCCTCTGTGTACCAGCACTGACGCGGGAGTGTGGCGACTCCGGGCTTTTCACAGTAACTTCATTGCAGTGTATGTAAAAGTAAAGATTATTTATTAGTCACAAGTAAGGCTCCCATTAACCCTATAATGAAGTTACTGTGAAATTCCCCTGGAAGCCGACTTCTGACACTAATGCTTAAAAACTAATTTGGCTGCTGCCATTTTAAATGTCTCACCTGGCAAATACTCAACATGAGCCCGCAACACGTGGAGAATGAGTATCAGGGATAAAGATTGCTGGGACATTTTGCAGAGGTGAGCAATATCTCCCTGTTTCCAATCACCAGTTTATTTTTGCTGAGCGGCCAAGGACTGACCTGGTCTCAGTCCCAGTTAATTGTTGCACTTTGAGATTGGGCGGAAACTATGACAAGAGACACAATGGAAAGTATGACACAATGCTGGTGGCGTAGCGCTGCGGAATGCCACATGCATTTGACGCACTGTGGTCGCCGCCGACGTGTCGCAATGTTCAAGTGATAGAATATCCACGCAGAGTTTGACTGGTTTGTCGTTCCGAGGGGATCACAAGCTAATCATTGTGGGGATATGTGCTGAATATGTAAATTACAGTTTAATGTATTCTCAGAATGTGCGATATGGCGGCTTAGTTTAGAAAGATGAGGGCGGGGATCTCACTGAAACTTACAGAACACTGAAAAGCCTGGGTAGAGTGGACATGGAGAAGATCTTCAGAATAGAATAGAATAGAATGCAGAAGGAGGCCATTTAGCCCATCGAGGCTGCACTGACAATGACCCCACTCCATAACGCCACCTTACACTCCGAGCCCGCCGACACTAAGGGGCAATTTTGCATGGCCAATCCAACTAACCCATACATCTTTGGATTGTGTGAGGAAACTGGGGCACCGACAGGAATCCCATGCAGACGCGGGGAGAATGTGCAAACTCCACACATTCACCCAAGGCCGGAATTGAACCCGAATCCCTGGTGCTGTGAAGCAGCAGTGCTAACCACTGTGCCACCGTCCATCAGTTGGAGAGACTCGCCTCCGAGTGCACAGACTCAGAGTAAAGGGTTGACCCTTTAGCACCGAGAAGAGAAGGAATTCCTTCAGCCAGAGAGACGTTAATCTGTGCAATTTATTGCCACAAAAGGCCGTGGAGGCCAAGTCATTGAGTGTATTTAAGACAGAGATAGGTAAGTTCTTGATTGGTAAGTGGTTCAAAGATTTAGAGGAAAAGGCGGGAGAATGGGGTTGAGAAACATATCAGCCATGATCGAATGGCAGAGCAGACTCGATGCAGAATGGCGTAATTATGGTCCTTTATCCTATGGGCTTATGGCTTGGCCAACATGTATTAACCATCTCTATGATCCGATTGATTGATGGTGTTGGGTTGTCCTTTTAGAACATAGAGTATATATCATAGAAGTGTACAGCACTTCGATGTTGTGCTGAACATGGCGGAAATTAAACTAATCCTTTCTGCCTGACCTTGGTCCATACCAAAGATGTGCGGGTTAGGTTGATTGGCCATGCTAAAAATTGCCCTTCGTGTCCTGAGATGTGTAGATTAGAGGGATTAAAGAACAAAGAACAAAGAACAGTACAGCACAGGAAACAGGCCCTTCGGCCCTCCAAGCCTGTGCCGCTCCTTGGTCCAACTAGACCAATCGTTTGTATCCCTCCATTCCCAGGCAGCTCATGTGACTGTCCAGGTATGTCTTAAACGATGTCAACGTGCCTGCCTCCACCACCCTACTTGGCAGCGCATTCCAGGCCCCCACCACCCTCTGTGTAAAAAACGTCCCTCTGATGTCTGAGTTATACTTCGCCCCTCTCAGCTTGAGCCCGTGACCCCTCGTGATCGTCACCTCCGACCTGGGAAAAAGCTTCCCACTGTTCACCCTATCTATACCCTTCATAATCTTGTATACCTCTATTAGATCTCCCCTCATTCTCCGTCTTTCCAAGGAGAACAACCCCAGTCTACCCAATCTCTCCTCATAGCTAAGACCCTCCATACCAGGCAACATCCTGGTAAACCTTCTCTGCACTCTCTCCAATGCCTCCACGTCCTTCTGGTAGTGCGGCGACCAGAACTGGACGCAGTACTCCAAATGTGGCCTAGCCAGCGTTCTATAGAGCTGCTATACAGTGGGATTAGTGGGTAAATATGTAGGGATATGGGGGTAGGGTCTGGGTGGGATTGTGGTCGGTGCAGACTCGATGGGCCGAATGGCCTCTTTCTGTACTGTAGGGTTTCTATGATTTCTATGATATCCCCCTGTTCCTTGCATATTCATGTCCTTATCTAAAATCCCCTTAAACGCCCCTATCGGATCTGCCTCCAACACCACCTCAGACAGCGCGTTCCAGACACTTAGCACTCTCTGTGTCAAGAATTTGTTCCTCACTTCTCCTTTGAACTTTCCCCCTCTCACCTTAAGTGCATGCCCCTTAGTATTTGACATTTCAAACCGGGGAAAAAAGGATTTTGAGTGCCAACTCTATTCATGACTATGATAATTTTTATAGACTTCTATCAGTTCTCCCCTCAGCCTTCACTGCTCCAGAGAAAACAACTTCTGCATCTTCTCTGTGGTAGTCCATGTGCTACATCAGCAGTGCTAAATAAGGAGCGAGGACCACCATTTTGACCACGCCGTAGTGAAGGAACGACAATAGATTTCCAACATATTGCCTCTAATTGGGAGGGGAGTTGATGGCGATGGTGTCCCCATGCATCCACTCTCTTTGTCCTTCAGGGCCAATAAGGTGTGGATTTGCAAAGTGAATGACAGGAATATAGATTGAATGCAATAGTACACACTATGAGCCATTCTGAAAAAAAACTTTATTTTTACAATTATTGATATAGAAACATAGGCAACATAAGCAAGAAGAGCTCATTTGGCACTTTGAACCTGCTCCGCCACTCAGTTTGGTCAAAGCTAATCATCAAATTCAATGTCCTGATCCCCCCTTTCCCCCATATTCCTCTTTAGCCCCAAGAGCTATTTCTTCTAATTCCTCGAACTCCTTGTGGATTCAGAACTGGCTTGCCTGCAGAAAGCAGAGAGTGGTTGTAGACGGGTCTTTTTCCGAATGGAGGTCGGTCACCAGTGGATTGCCCCAGTGATCTGCTCTGGGACCCTTGCTGTTTGTCAATTTCATAAATGACCTGGATGAGGAAGTGGAGGGATGGGTTGGTAGGTTTGCCGACGACACGAAGGTTGGTGGTGTTGTGGATAGATTGGAGGGATGTCAGAAGCTGCAGCATGACATAGATAGGATGCAAGACTGGGCGGAGAAGTGGCAGATGGACTTCAATCCGGATAAATGTGTAGTGGTCCATTTTGGCAGGTCAAATGGGATGAAGGAGTATAATATCAAGCGTAAGACTCTTAGCAGTGTAGAGGATCAGAAGGATCTTGGGGTACGGGTCCATAGGACTCTTAAATCGGCCTTGCAGGTGGAGGAGGTGGTTAAGAAGGCGTATGGTGTGCTGGCTTTCATCAATCGAGGGATTGAGTTTAGGAGTCCGGGGATAATGATGCAGCTATATAAGACCCTCGTCAGATCCCACTTGGAGTACTGTGCTCAGTTCTGGTCGCCTCATTACAGGAGGGATGTGGAAATGATTGAAAGGGTGCAGAGAAGATTTACAAGGATGTTGCCTGGATTGGTTGGCATGCCTTATGAGGATAGGCTGAGGGAGCTCGGTCTTTTCCCCTTGGAGAGCCGAAGGATGAGAGGTGACCTGATAGAGGTGTAAAAGATGTTGAGAGGTATAGATCGGGTGGATGCTCTGAGGTTTTTCCCAGGGCTGAAATGGCTGCTCCGAGAGGACAAAAGTTCAAGGTGCTGGGGAGTAGGTACAGAGGAGATGTCAGGGGTTAGTTTTTCACTCAGAGGGTGGTGGGTGAGTGGAATCGGCTGCCGTTAGTGTTGGTGGAGGCAAATTCGATAGGGTCTTTTACGAGATTTCTGGATGAGTACATGGAACTTAATAGGATTGAGGGTTCGAGGTAAGCCTATATATAAGCCTCGGTTGGTCGGGACATGACCGGCCTCTTTGTGCTGTATTTTTTCTATGTTCTATGTTCCAAATCACAAAACGTTTTGGCCTCAACAACTTTCTGTGGTAGTGAATTTCACACATTGGCCCCTCTCTGGGTGAAGACATTTCTCTCCACCTCAGTTCTAAAAGGTTTACCCCTTATCCTCAAACAATCACCACTAGTTCTGTTCACCCCCACAATCAGGACCACTCTTTCTGTATCTCCTCTGTCTAAACCTGGTGGAACTTTATAAGTTACAGCGAAACCCTCTCACTCTCCTTAACGCTGAAGAATTAAATCCGAACCAACTTAGTCTCTCTTCACTTGACAGACCTGTCATCTCAGGAATCAGCCTGGTGCACCTTCGCTGTCCTTCCTGTATAGCAAGGACATGCTTCCCTCAGATAAGGGCAGCCAATATTGTACACAACACTCCAGGATTATTTTTGAAATCACATAACGTTTTGGCCTCAACTACTTTATGTGGTAATGAATTCCACACTTTCATCACTCTCTGGGTGAGGAAATTTCTCCTCACTTCAGTCCAAAAACTGGGGCGGCACGGTCGCACAGTGGTTAGCACTGCTGTTTCACAGCACCAGGGACCTGCGTTTGATTCCCGGCTTTCGTCACTGTCTGTGTGGAGTATGCACGTTCTCGCCGTGCCCGCGTGGATTTCGTCTGGGTGCTCTGGGTTCCTCCCACATTCTGAAAGACGTACTTGTTCGGTGAATCGACCCGAACAGGCGCCCGACTGTGGCGACGGTGGGAATTTCAACTTTCACAGTAAGTTAATTGCAGTGTTAATTTCAGCCTTACTTGTGACTAATAAATTGACTTTAAACTTGAAAAGGTTTAGCCATATCCTCAAGTATGATCCCTCGTACGTGACACAACCTGCTTGCACAGAAACTGGAAAATATTGGATGGACTGTGGGTGAATACATTTGAAATGCTCAGTGGCGGCCTTAATGAGTTGTTTCGATGCTCCCTGTATGTAAAGAATGCACTGCTCGCTGATTGAGGGAATAATCATTTGTGAGTGAATCTGGGCATCTTTAACCTGTCTTCCAAACTGGGCCTTGAATAAACACATGGACCTAGTGTCGTATTTATGAGGACACTGCACATAAGGTCATTCATACAATAACCTGGTCTTTGTTCGTTGTATCAAAGCTGGCAGCAGACAGTCTGCTGCTTGCGGTTTCAAGCTGAGAGCCAAGCTGTGCTCTCGGCAGGCAGCTCTGTGCGTGCAGCGTCTCAACGGTGAAAACAAGCAAACCACTGAGAGTTTCTGGCTCGAATAATTTCCCATCATTGGTGTAAAGTGGATGGAATCTTGGCTAGCGACTTCCGCCCCTCGATGTCCTCTGCACACCTCAGAACATGCGAGCCGTCCTTGTGTGGGTAGAAGCTAACAGCCGTGGCCAGAGCTAATGTGCCTCTTTGCACTCTTTTTCGGTAATGTGCCTCTTTGCTACCACGTCAAACCCTCTGTTGCAGGGTCGACTGACTCACTTCATTTTCATTCGAGGTCATGCACTTATGCAGGACAATTCAGGCACTCAATTCCCGGTAATGTCAGAAGCCATTCGACAAATCTCTTTATATTAAAGAAGGAGAGGCGATGGCCGAGTGGCATTATCGCTGGACTATTAATCCAGACACTCAGCGAGTGTTCTGGTGACCCTGGTTCTAATCTCGCCACGGTAGCTGGATGAGTATGAATTCAATGAAAGATATCTGGAATTCAAAGTCTACTGATGACCATGAAACCAATGTCGATTGTCAGGAAAAACCCATCCACTTCGCAAATATCCTTTCGCGAAGGAAATCTGCTGCCCTTATCTGTTCTGGCCTACATGTTACTCGAGACTCACGGCAATGTGGTTGACTCTCAACTGCCCTCGGGCAACTAGGGATGCGCAAAAAATGCGGGACAGCCAGCGATGCCCATGTCCCATGAATGTATGATCTTTTTGTCGCAACGTGCTTTCCCCATCATTATACTGAAGATTATGTGACATGGGTTCCTGAATGGTCTGACAGAGAATTTGCACGTTTCACTGAATTCACAGCAGAACTAGGTCATGTTTCCAATGAGAGAATCCAATAAGCAGCAACATTTGCCCCATTAACAGTTCCAAGTGTTTTGTCTGTTAGAATGATGCATTTTGACCCTTTGCAATAAGTGCCACTTCGATCGGGATTCTACTCTTTATTCTCATTGGAATTTCAAGTCATAAAACAGTTGATTAGGTGAGGACTGATGTTTAGCAGGCACATTTTAAAATAAATGTTTTTTTTAATGTGCATTGATTTTGAACACCACTTGTAGCTCGTTTGTTTTTCCCTCAGAAATCTGAGTGAACAGCTCCCTCAAGGAAAAGTGAGCGAATGATCCATTTCATAATGTTGACCAGGAACATTGTTACTCTTTTGGTCGAGAGCGTCACCTTTCTCAGTGTGCAGATCACCAGCAATCTGTCCTGGTCCCTCCACGCCGATGCTATCGTTAGGAAAGCCCACCAACGCCTCGACTTTCTCAGATGACTGAGGAAATTCTGCATCTCTGCTACGCCTCTCACGAACTTTTACAGATGCATCATAGAAAACATCCTTTCCGAATGTCTCACAGATTGGTATGGCTCCTGCTCTGGCCAAGACTGCAAAAAACTACAAATGGTTGTGAATGAGGCCATCTGCATTTTATTGTGATCAGATAATTTAATCGAATCTGATGAACTCATTTATCTGTCACATTGGCAATTCCTGGAATAGGCTGTGGTGCATCAGCCACTGGACACTTCTAGTTGAAGTTTCTTACAACAGATTCAGCCTTGCATTTTGCACTGATGTGCTGGGCTCCGCCGTCATTGAGCTTAAAATATGATTGGAGCTTCCCAACCTGTTAACTGTCGTATTTAATACCTCTATTCCCGACTGAATGGAGCAGGACTGCAGTTGACAATGATCTGCTCATTGTGGGGCCATTTAGCTCTGTCTATCGCATTCTGCGTTCGCTGTTTGTCACACAAGTCTTCCTGTGCTGTACCTTAACGACGTTACATTTTACTTTTAAGGTTCATCTCCAGCCAGTGCATCCTTCAAGTGGATTTCAAGATAAGACCATAAGACCATAAGACATAGGAGCCGAAGTAAGGCCATTCGGCCCATCGAGTCCACTCCACCATTCAATCATGGTTGATTTCAACTTCATTTACCCGCTCTCTCCCCATAGCCCTTAATTCCTCGAGAAATCAAGAATTTATCAATTTCTGTCTTGAAGACGCTCAACGTCTCGGCCTCCACAGCCCTCTGTGGCAATGAATTCCACAGACCTACCGCTCTCTGGCTGAAGAAATTTCTCCTCATCTCTGTTCTAAAGTGACTCCTTTTATTCTAAGGCTCTGCCCCCGCGTCCTAGTCTCCCCTGCTAATGGAAACAACTTCCCTACGTCCATCCTATCTGAGCCGTTCATTATCTTGTAAGTTTCTATTAGATCTCCCCTCAACCTCCTAAACTCCAATGAATATAATCCCACGATCCTCAGACGTTCATCGTATGTCAGGCCTACCATTCCTGGGATCATCCGTGTGAATCTCCGCTGGACCCGCTCCAGTGCCAGTATGTCCTTCCTGAGGTGTGGGCCCCAAAATTGCTCACAGTACTCCAAATGGGGCCTAACCAGTGCTTTATAAAGCCTCAGAAGTACATCCCTGCTTTTGTATTCCAAGCCTCTTGAGATAAATGACAACATTACATTTGCTTTCTTAATTACGGACTCAACCTGCAAGTTTACCTTTAGAGAATCCTGGACTAGGACTCCCAAGTCCCTTTGCACTTTAGCATTATGAATTTTGTCACCGTTTAGAAAATAGTCCATGCCTCTATTCTTTTTTCCAAAGTGCAAGACCTCGCACTTGCCCACGTTGAATTTCATCAGCCACTTCTTGGACCACTCTCCTAAACTGTCTAAATCTTTCTGCAGCCTCCCCACCTCCTCAATACTACCTGCCCCTCCACCTATCTTTGTATCATCGGCAAACTTGGCCAGAATGCCCCCAGTCCCGTCATCGGGATCGTTAATATATAAAGAGAACAGCTGTGGCCCCAACACTGAACCCTGCGGGACACCACTTGTCACCGGTTGCCATTCTGAGAAAGAACCTTTTATCCCAACTCTCTGCCTTCTGTCTGACAGCCAATCGTCAATCCATGTTAGTACCTTGCCTCGAATACCATGGGCCCTTATTTTACTCAGCAGTCTCCCGTGAGGCACCTTGTCAAAGGCCTTTTGGAAGTCAAGATAGATAACATCCATTGGCTCTCCTTGGTCTAACCTATTTGTTATCTCTTCAAAGAACTCTAACAGGTTTGTCAGGCACGACCTCCCCTTACTAAATCCACGCTGACTTGTCCTAATCCGACCCTGCACTTCCAAGAATTTAGAAATCTCATCCTTAACGATGGATTCTAGAATTTTGCCAACAACTGAGGTTAGGCTAATTGGCCTATAATTTTCCATCTTTTTTCTTGTTCCCTTCTTGAACAGTGGGGTTACAACAGCGATTTTCTAATCCTCTGGGACTTTCCCTGACTCCAATGACTTTTGAAAGATCATAACTAACGCCTCCACTATTTCTTCAGCTATCTCCTTTAGAACTCTAGGATGTAGCCCATCTGGGCCCGGAGATTTATCAATTTTCAGACCTTTTAGTTTCTCTAGCACTTTCTCCTTTGTGATGGCAACCATATTCAACTCTGCCCCCTGACTTTCCTGAATTGTTGGGATATTACTCATGTCTTCTACTGTGAAGACTGACGCAAAGTACTTATTAAGTTCCTCAGCTATTTCCTTGTCTCCCATCACTAGATTACCAGCGTCATTTTGGAGCGGCCCAATGTCTACTTTTGCCTCCCGTTTGTTTTTAATGTATTTAAAGAAACTTTTATTATCATTCCTAATGTTACTGGCTCGCCTACCTTCATATTTGATCCTCTCCTTCCTTATTTCTCTCTTTGTTATCCTCTGTTTGTTTTTATAGCATTCCCAATCTTCTGACTTCCCACTACTCTTTGCCACATTATAGACTCTCTCTTTTGCCTTGATGCATTCCCTGACTTCCTTTGTCAGCCATGGCTGCCTAATCCCCCCTCTGATAACCTTTCTTTTGTTTGGGATGAACCTCTGCATTGTGTCCTCAATTACTCCCAGAAACTCCTGCCATTGCTGTTCTACTGTCTTTCGCACTAGGCTCTGCTTCCAGTCGATTTTTGTCAGTTCCTCCCTCATGCGCCTGTAATTAAGATGGAGGAGTATTGATACATGAGCTGATTCGGACAGTCTGAGGTAAATAGCAGGACGTTTCCTTGTCCATGGGTGTGCTGTTGGCAAGTAACGTCTTGTGCTCTGGAGAAGATTTTGGGAACTCAGTGTATAAATCTGAGATTCTACCTCCGTTCCGACTGCATGCTACTGTAGCGCCACCTCAGGGATGGTGATGGTGGTGTCTGGGACTTCCTCTGCCGGATGTGATTCCCTGAGTATGACGATTACAACCTTTTCCTTTCCTATTCGGAAAGAAGGAGCCGGCGGTGGAAGGGGGAGGGTGGGGGGGGGGGGGGGGTGGTGGGGGGGGGGGGGGGGGTGGAGGGGGGGGGGTGGGGGGGGGGAGAGAGAGGGAGGTGGGTAGGAATGCATTTCCTCTAAATTTGGAAGAGGCCCCCAGACGTTCTTAAGGACTACTTTGATGGGTCAACAGATTTGAGTTCGCATTTTATTTCTGCTGTTGTTTTTGGTGTCTCCATCAATGTTGAGCGAATCTCCCTGATCTAGTCCTATTGTGCTGTTTTTATCCAATGGGGTGACATAAAAGCTATCTCAGAGGTCTGGAATCATAAGTAGGCAAGGTCAGACTGGGCGCAGAGCGACCATTTCATTCACTAAATGAGAAAAAATGTATGCAATGTTTCTTTATGACGATCGATCACGGTTTCGGGGTCTCTATAACTGGGGCGTGTTTTTGGAACCATAGAACCATAGAAAATTACAGCTCAGAAACAGGCCTTTTGGCCCTTCTTGTCTGTGCCGAACCATTTTATGCCTAGTCCCACTGACCTGCAATTGGACCATATCCCTCCACACCCCTCTCATCCATGAACCCGTCCAAGTTTTTCTTAAATGCATTAACCGCTTTATCCGGCAGCTCATTCCACACTCCCACCACTCTCTGCGTGAAGAAGCCCCCCCTAATATTCCCTTTAAACTTTTCTCCTTTCACCCTTAACCCATGCCCTCTGGTTTTTTTCTCCCCTAGCCTCAGTGGCAAAAGCCTGCTTGCATTCACTCTATCCATACCCATCAAAATCTTATACACCTCTATCAAATCTCCCCACAATCTTCTACGCTCCAGGGAATAAAGTCCCAACCTATTCAATCTCTCCCTGTAACTCAGCTTCTCAAGTCCCGGCAACATCCTTGTGAACTTTCTCTGCACTATTTCAATCTTATTTACATCCTTCCTGTAATTAGGTGACCAAAACTGTCCACAATACTCCAAATTCGGCCTTATATAACCTTACCATAACACTCCAACTTTTATACTCGATACTCCGATTGATAAAGGCCAATGTACCAAAGGCACTCGTTACGATCCTATCCACCTGTGACGTCACTTTTAGGGAATTCTGTACCTGTATTCCCAGATCCCTCTGTTCAACTGCACTCTTCAGAGTCCTACCATTTACGCTGTACGTTCTTCTTTTGTTTGTCCTTCCAAAGTGCAATATCTCACCCTTGTCTGCGTTAAATTCCATTTGCCACTTTTCAGCCCATTTTTCTAGTTGGTCCAAATCCCTCTGCAAGCTTTGAAAACCTTCCTCACTGTCCACTACACCTCCAATCTTTGTATCATCAGCAAACTTGCTGATCCAATTGACCACAGTATCATCCAGATCATTGACATAGATGACAAACAACAATGGACCCAACACCGATCCCTGCGGCACACCACTAGTCACAGGCCTCCACTCAGAGAAGCAATCCTTCACAACCACTCTCTGGCTTCTTCCATTGAGCCAGTGTCTTATCCAATTTACTACCTCCCCATGTATACCTAGCGACTGAACCTTCCGAACTAACCTCCCATGAGGGACCTTGTCAAAGGCCTTGCTGAAATCCAGGTAGACAACATCCACTGCCTTCCCTTCATCCACTTTCCTGGTAACCTCCTCAATAAACTCTAATAGATTGGTCAAACATGACCTACCACGCACAAAGCCATGTTGACTTTCCCTAATAAGTCCCTGTCTATCCAAATATTTGTAGATCCTATCCCTTATCACACCTTCCAATAACCTGCCCACCACCGACGTCAAACTTACTGGCCGATAATTTCCCGGATTTCTTTTGGAACCTTTTTTAAACAACGGAACAATTTGAGCCACCCTCCAATCATCCGGCACCTCCCCCGTGAATACTGACATTTTAAATATGTCTGCCAGGGCCCCTGCAAGTTCAACACTAGCTTCCCTCAAAGTCCGTGGGAATACCCTGTCCGGTCCTGGGGATTTATCCACTCTGATTTGCCTCAAGACAGCGAGCACCTCCTCCCCTTTAATCTGTAAATGTTCCATGGCCTCCCTACCAGTTTGCCGTATTTCCGTAGACTCCATGCCCGTTTCCTCAGTAAATACGGATGCAAAAAAACCATTTAGTATCTCCCCCATCTCTTTTGGTTCCATACACAGTCAACCACTCTGGTCTTCAAGAGGACCAATTTTATCCCTCACTATCCTTTTGCTCCTAACATACCTATAGAAGCTCTTTGGATTTTCCTTCACTCTGTCTGCCAAAGCAACCTCATGTCTTCTTTTAGCCCTCCTGATTTCCCTCTTAAGTAGCTTCTTGCACTTTTTATACTCCTCGAGCATCTGATGTGTTCCTTGCTGCCTGTACATTGGATTGTTATTTCTGTTATTTCCGTTATTAACAGAATTTTAATTCCACATTTTCCGAATTCGAATTCCACATTTTCCGAATTCTATTCCATATCCCAAACGGATTTGCCTGGACATGTCGACTGATATTACCACCGTTGCACTGTGCCCCTGTTTCACAAGTCAAGTGGTCTACTTCTCTTACACGATATTTTAATTTAAAAATTAATGGCATGGTTTTTCATTTGAAGTATTTCATGGCCAATATTCATCCCAGATTGCCTATGATCCACATGCCATTTTCATGTGTTATGCATTACGAATGAACTGATATGATACTGATTTGACACCTATATATATGATTTCATCTATTTCCCAGGTTCAGTGGTGGTGCACAACCATACACTTAAAGCATTTTTCTGCATTGGACAAAGGTCGACAGGAAGACAAGAAGGAGGCTAGAAATCAAGTGGATTATCTCAGATTTCCAAACGGGTCCACTCAGTCAGAGACAGGAACTAAACTGTCAATCTAAATATCGAAGACTCTCAACAAACAACTAAACTATGTTAAGATAATGGGTTTCCATTAGTAATATCGAAAATAACAATTTTAGAAAGAAATGATTGATTTCAAAGTGTTTGGAACTTTCCACAGACGAGTGAGTTTGAGAATCCCTGGGACGTTACTTCCCACATAAACACTGGATGGCTTGTGGTAATATTACTGAATTTATTTTATAGATTAAGTGGCTATAGGGACTGCACCCTCAAGGTATGTTTACTCATGAGTCGAACCAGGTAAGAGTCTTTGCTGGAAAATGTTCTGTGAGATTAATGTTAATGGTGTAATGTAATCTTCTGTGTCTTTTTTTTGTGTAACTTTTAATAAATGCATAACTTCAATATTTAAAAGCATCAAAGGTGTTGTGACATTTCTGGCACCTGATCTCGTACACACACCTTCTTGCAGAAAGGAGCAAGTAAAAGATGGGTGGAATTATGTGATTTTTCATTGTCACATGCATTGGGATACAGTGAAAAGTATTGTTTCTTGCGCGCCATACCGACAAAAAATACCGTTCATAGAGTACATAGAGAGAAGGAAAAGAGAGGGTGCAGAATGTACTATAATATAATCTAATAGAATAGAATACAGGGCAGGTGTGACCTCTACACAAAAATACGTGTGGCACTTGAATCCCAGGGGGACCGTTATCCTGGCGGGAAGGTTGGCTGAGGCTACTGGGGAGAGTTTAAACTAGATAGGTTGGGGAGAGGGGATCGAGACGAGGTGACTGGGAGCGAGGAAGTTAGATTGCAATCAGAGAAGGGTTATGGACTCTTGTGTCTGTGTGTGAGCTTGCATGCATGTATGAGTACCTTTGCGTGCGCATGGTAACAAGTGTCACATCACCAGGTTAAAGTCCAACAGGTTTATTTGGAATCACGAGCTTTCGGAGCGCTGCTCCTTCATCAGGTGAGGTGGACTTGTTGGACTTTAACCTGCTGTTGTGAGATTTCTTATTGTGCCCACCCCAGTCCAATGCCAGCATTTCGACATCATGGCTACCTATGTGTGTGTACTTGTGTGTATTAGAGCACGTGAGTGAGCCAGTGTGTGTCTGTGCATGTGTGTGTGTGTCCGCATGTGTTTGTGCGTGTGTCTTTGCCCGTTCGTGTCTGTGTAGATATGTGCATGTCTGTAAGTGGCTGTGTGTGTGTCTGTGTTTATGAACTGGTGTTTCTGTGTGTGTGAGTGTGATTGAATCTGTGTTTCTGTGTACGTGTGTCTGTGTATGTATTTAAGTCTGTGTGTATGACTGTGTGTTTCTGTTCTTTTGTGTCTGTGTATGCGCCGTTATTTCTGTGTATGTTTGTTTGTGCATGTGTTTATGTGCAGATGCCGGCATGCCTGTGTGTGTGTGTGTGTGTGTGTGTGTGTGGGTGTGAGAGTGGGTGTGTGTTCTCCTGCGAGGTGTGATTGATAATATTGTGCAGAAACATATTTCACCCTGTTTTCCCCAGATATTGGCAATTCCAACACTTAATTCAGGTGTCATGTACCCCCGGTGTGTTTATTGTGCACTGTGGTTTCGAATCATAGAATCCATACAGTGCAGAAAGAGGCCATTCGGCCTATCGAGTTTGCACCGATCACAATCCCACAGAGGCACTATCCCCATAACCCCACTTATTTACTCGGCTAACCCCCCTGACACTGGGGGAGAACTTAGCATGGCCAATCAACCTAACCACACGTCTTTGCACTGTGGGCGGAAACCGGAGCACCCGAAGGAAACCCACGCAGGCACAGAGAGATCATGCAAACTCCACACAGATAGTGACCCAAGCCAGGAATCGAACCTGGGCCCCTGGCGCTGTGAGGCAGCAGTGCTAACCACTGTGCCGTTTCATCAGTCATTTGGGGCGGCACGGTAGCACAGTGGTTAGCACTGCTGCAGGTTTAAGGTGCTGGGGGGTAGGTACAGCGGAGATGTCAGGGGTAAGTTTTTCACTCAGAGGGTGGTGGGTGAGTGGAATCGGCTGACGTCGGTGGTGGTGGAGGCAAACTCGTTGGGGTCTTTTAAGAGACTTCTGGATGAGTACATGGGATTTAATGGGATTGAGGGCTATAGATAGGCCTAGAGGTGGGGATGTGATCGGCGCAACTTGTGGGCCGAAGGGCCTGTTTGTGCTGTGGCTTTCTATGTTCTATGTTCACAGCTCCAGGGACCTGGGTTCGATTCCCGGCTTGGGTCACTGTCTGTGTGGAGTTTGCACATTCTCCTCCTGTGTGCGTGGTTTTTCTCCGGGTGCTCCGGTTTCCTCTCACAGTCCAAAGATGTGCGGGTTAGGTTGATTGGCTATGCTAAAATTGCCCCTTAGTGTCCTGGGATGCGTAGATTAGAGGGACTGACGGGTAAAATATGCAGAGATATGGGGGTAGGGCCTGGGTGGGATTATGGTCGGTGCAGATTCGATGGGCCGAATGGCCTCTTTCTGTACTGTAGGGTTTCTATGAATTCTGAAAGGGAAACTTTCCCTGACAATTCTGTGAAAGATTTTATTGAAGGTTCTAACTGGCAGGGTAAATAGTTGGCGGGAGTGGAGGCAGTGCATTTTGCGTCCAACTCAGTCCCTCTCTCTGCATCATTGTAACCTGATCAAGCAGCACACAATGGAGATCTTCACTTCTGGTCCAGCAGATTTCATTTTGACACCTTTCCAGCTTTCATTCAAAGGGGAATGAAAACTGGAATGGTGTCAAAATGAAATCTATGCAATAGAAAGTTTTAATTTCATAGTTATTTCTAGGACAAATAATTGCATGGAAAACATTAAGTTATAGAGTCATAGAGGTTTACAGCATGGAAACAGGCCCTTCGGCCCAACTTGTCCATGCCGCCCTTTTTTCAAAAACCCCTAAGCGAGTACCAATTGCCCGCATTTGGCCCATATCCCTGTCTACCCATCATACACATGTAACTATCTAAATGCTTTTTAAAAGACAAAATTTTACCCGCCTCTACTACTACCTCTGGCAGCTTGTTCCAGACACTCACCGCTCTCTGTGTGAAAAAATTGCCCCTCTGGACACTTTTCTATCTCTCCCCTCTCACCTTAAACCCATGCCCTCTAGTTTTAGAATCCCCTACCTTTGGGAAAAGATATTGAGTATCTAACTGATCTGTGCCCCTCATCATTTTATAGATCTCTATAAGATCACCCCTCAGCCTCCTACGCTTCAGAGAAAAATGTCCCAGTCTATCCAGCCTCTCCTCATAACTCAATCCATCAAGTCCCGGTCGCATCCTAGTAAATCTTTTCTGCACTCTTTCTAGTTTAATAATATCCTTTCTATAATAGGGTGACCAGAATTTCATACAGCATTCCAAGTGTGGCCTTACCAATGTCTTGTACAATTTCAACAAGACTTTCCAACTCCTGTATTCAATGTTCTGACCGATGAAACCAAGCATGCCAAATGCCTTCTTCACCACTCTGTCCACCTGTGACTCCACTTTCAAGGAGCTATGAACATGTACCCCTCGATCTCTTTGTTCTGTAACTCTCTGCAACGCCCTACCATTTACTGAATAAGTCCTGCTCTGGTTCAATCTACCAAACTGCATCACCACGCATTTGTCTAAATTAAACTCCATCTGCCATTCGTCAGCCCACTGGCCAATTGACAAAAACTCGTTGCAATTGGAGATAACTTTCTTCACTTTCCATTATGCCACCAATTTAGGTGTCATCTGCAAACTTACTAACCATGCCTCCTATATTCTCATCCAAATCATTAATATAAATGACAAATAACAGTGGACCCAGCACTGATCCCTGAGGCACACCTCTGGTCACAGGCCTCCAGTTTGAAAAACAACGCTCTACAATCACACTCTGGCTTTTGTCCAGAAGCCAATTTTGTATCCATATAGTTACCTCACCCTGGATCCCGTGAGATTTAACCTTATGCAACAACCTACCATGCGGTACCTTGTCAAAGCCCTTGCTAAAGTCCATGTAGACAACATCAACTGCGCTGCCCTCATCTACCTTCTTGGTTACCCCTTCAAAAGACTCAATCAAATTTATGAGACATGATTTTCCACTCACAAAGCCATGCTGACTGTTTCTCATCAGTCCTTGCATCTCTAAATGCCTGTCGATCCTGTCTCTCTAAATACCTTCCAACAACTTACCCACCACAGATGTGAGGCTCACTGGCCTGTAGTTCCCAGGCTTTTCTTTGCAGCCCTTTTTAAACAAAGGCACAACATTTGCCACTCTCCAATTTTCAGGCACCTCACCCGTGACTATCGATGATTTAAATATCTCGGCGAGGGGACCCGCAATTTCCTCCCTTGCCTCCCACAATGTCCTGGGATACACTTCATCAGGTCCTGGGGACTTCTCTACCAAGATGCGCTTTAAGACTTCCAGCACCTCCTTCTCTGTAATATGTACACTCCTCAAGACATCACTATTTATTTCCCCAAGTTCCCTAAAATCCATGCTTTTCTCAACAGTAAATACTGATGAGAAATATTCATTTAGGATCTCACCCATCTCTTGTGGATCCGCACATAGATGACCTTGTTGATCCTTAAGAGGCCCGACTCTCTCCCTTGTTACTCTTTTGCCCTTTATGTATTTGTAGAAGCTCTTTGGATTCTCCTTTGCCTTATCTGCCAAAACAATCTCGTGTCCCTTTCTGCCCTCCTGATTTCTCTCTTAACTCTACTCCTACACCCCCTATACTCTTCAAGGGATTCACTTGGTCCCAGCTGCCTATGCATGTCATGCGCCTCTTTCTTCTTCTTGACCAGGGCTTCAATATCCCAAGTCATCCAGGGTTCCCTACTTCTGCCAGCCTTGCCCTTCACGCTAACCCTGAACCCTGATTAACACACTTTTGAAAGCCTGCTACTTACCAGACGATCCTTTGCCTTCCCACAAACTCCCCCAATTAACTTTTGAAAGTTCCTGCCTGATCCCATCAAAATTGGCCTTGCCCCAATTTAGAATTTTAACTTTTGGGCTGGACCTATCATTCACCATAGTTATCTTAAAACTAATAGAATTATGGTCATTTAAAGTTTATTTATTTATTAGTCTATTCATCTATTAGGCTTACATTCACACTGTATTATAGAATCATAGAATCCTACAGTGCAGAAAGAGGCCATTCGGCCCATCGAATCTGCACCAACCACAATCCCACCCAGGCCCTATCCACATGTCCCTACATATTTACCCACTAACCCCTCTAACCTATGTATCCCGGGACACTAAGGGGCAATTTCGAATGGCCAATCAACCTCGCCCGCACATCTTTGGACTGTGGGAGGAAACCGGAGCACCCGGAGGAAACCCACGCAGACACAGGGGGAATGTGCAAACTCCACACAGACAGCGACCCGTGCCGGGAATCGAACCCGGGTCCCTGGAGCTGTGACACAGCAGTGCGAACCACTGTATTGACGTCACTGTGAAAATCCTCTAGTCGCCACACTCCTGCGCCTGTTCCGGTAAACTGAAGGAGACTTTTAGCATGGCCAATGCATCGAACCTGCACATCTTTGGACTGTGGGAGGAAACTGGAACACCCAGAAGAAAACCATGCAGACACGGGGAGAATGTGCAAGCTCCACACAGACAGTGACCCGAGGCAGAATCGAACCTGAGTCCCCAGCGCTGTGAGGCAGCAGTGCTAACCACTATGCCACCGTGCTGTTCCCAATTGTGAAGCAATTATCTTGGAAGCATTTTTAAAAATAATTAAAAATCAAGCAAAAAATCGACCGTGTAGGATTAAACATTGAGAATGTCTGGGGTGACATGGTAGTGCAGTAGTTAGCACTGCTGCTTCACGGCACCAGGAACCTGGGTTCGATTCCTGGCTTGGGTCACTGTCTGTGTGGAGTCTGCACATTCTCCCCGTGTCTGCATGGTTTTCTTCTGGGTGTTCTGGTTTCCTCCCACAGTCCAAAGATGTGCAGGTTAGGTGCATAGACCCGGACTGTGGCGATTAGGGGAATTTCACAGTAACTTCACTGCAGTGTTCTTGTCAGCCTCACACCACCAGGTTAAAGTCCATCGTGAGCTTTCGGAGCGCTGCTCCTTCATCAGGTGAATGGAGAGGTAGGTTCACAAACACGGCATATATCGGCAAATACGCAATTGTAGGTTTGTGAACCTATCTCTCCACTCACCAGGTGAAGGAGCAGCACTCCGAAAGTTCGCGATTCCAAATAAACTTGTTGGACTTTAACCTGGTGTTGTGAGATTTCTTACTATAATCAACAATCTCAAACTGCAGATAAAATCTCCAATGGGGAATGAGCAACAGAGTTCACGTTCAGTGTCTGGTGATAAAAGGGCGAATGCGCCACCCGAGATCCTGATGGAAACGTCAATCCCTTTTGCAATATTATTCAGTAATCACCTGACATCCATCAGTTCCCAGACGGGGTCATCGGGCGAGTAAGCAGCGCATGCAGTAGCCGTCCGCTGCCACCAGATGGCGGCAATGCACAACTTTATTCACAAGACCGTGAACAGAGCGGCTTTGACAACTTTCAAACTTATTCCTTCACACAGAGAAAACAGAGAAAGCTCTAACAAAATCTCAGACACACATACACACACACAGACACGCACACACAGACACACACAGACACATATACACAGGCAAACACACACATACACTCAGCCACGACACAGCCAGAATCTCTCTCTCTCACACGCATTCTCTCTCTCTCTCTCTCATATACGCACAGCCAGAATCTGTCTCTCTCAACCGCACAAACGCTCTTTCTTTCTCTCGCTCTCTCTCACACACACAGATCCAGAATCGCTCTCTCTCTCACACACACAAAATCTCTCTCAAACACACAAACATCTTTCTCTCGCATACAGACACACACAGCCAGAAGCTCTCCCCCGCCCACCCCCCTCCCACACTGACACACAACCAGAATCTCTCTCTCTCTCGCTCACACACAGACTTTCTCCCTCTCACACATCCACTATTCACACATCCACCATTCACACATCACCTGGATCCACTACAGTTCGCCTATCGCCGCAACAGCTCCACAGCAGATGCCATCTCCCCGGCCCTGTACTCAACCCTGGAAAAGCTGGATAACAAAGCCACCTCTGTCAGGCTCCTATTAACCGACTACAGCTCAGCCTTCATCGCCCCTTATTCCGACTAAACTCATCTCCAAACTCCATGTCCTGGGCCGCGGCTCCTCCCTCTGCAATTGGATCCTGAACTTCGTAACCCTCAGACCGAAATCAGTAAGGATAGGCAACAACACCTCCTCCACGATCATCCTCAACACCAGTGTCCCACAAAGCTCTGTCCTCAACCCCTTACTATACTCCTTATACACCGATGACTGTGTGGCCAAATTCCCCTCCAACTCGATTTTCAAGATTGCTGATGACACCGGCGTCGTGGGTCGGATTTCAAACAATGATGAGACGGAGAACGGGAATGAGAGAGAGAATCTGGTGAACTGGTGCCGCAGCAATAATCTTTCCCTCAATGTCAACAAAACGAAGGAGATAGTGATCGACTTCAGGAAGCGCAGTGGAGGATGCGCCCTGTCTACATCAATGGGGACAGAGTCGAAATGGTCAAGAATCATAGAGGTTTACAGCATGGAAACAGGCCCTTCCGCCCAACTTGTCCATGCTGCCCTTTTTTAAAAACCCCGAAGCTAGTCCCAACTGCCTGCATTTGGCCCACATCCCTCTATGCCCATCTTACCCATGTAACTGTCTGAACGCTTTTATAAAGACAAAATTGTACCCGCCTCAACTACTACCTCTGGCAGCTCGTTCCAGACACTCACCAACCTCTGTGCGAAAAATTGCCCCTCTGAACCCTTTTGTGTCTCTCCCCTCTCATCTTAAATATATGAGCAACAAGTTTTGAGGTATCCCGATTCTGTCTACAATTCCCGCTGCCTCGGAAAAGCAGCCAGCATAATCAAGGACCCCACACACATCGGACATTCTCTCTTCCACCTTCTTCCACATGGAAAAAAAGGTACAAAAGTCTGAGGTCAGCTTCTTCCCTGCTGCCGTCAGACGTTTGAATGGACCTACCTCGCACTAATTTGATGTTTCTCTACACCCTAGCTATGACTGTAGCACTACATTGTGCATTCTCTTGTTTCCTTCTCTATGAACGGTATGCTTCATCTGTATTGCGCGCAAGAAACAATACTTTTCCCTGTATCCCAATACAGGTGACAATAATAAATCAAATCAACACACAGACACACAGTCAGAATCGCTCTCTGACACACAGACACGCCAGAATATTTCTCACTTTTTCTCTCTCTCTCACACGCACATGCACACACACACAAACACACAAACCGTTACCAATCTACACTCTGCTGGATCATGTTAGAATCACACACCCACACACACAGACACACAGACAGCCAGAGTTTCTCTCTCCCTCTCTCTCACACACACAGATACAATTATTCTCTCTCTCTCACTCACACACACACATATACACACAGCTTTACCAATCTACCCTCTGCTGGATAATGTCAGAATTACACACCCACCCCCCACCCCCTACCGCCCCCCCGCCCCACCACACACACAGATAGCCAGAATTTCTCTCTCTCACACACACAGACATAACCTTTGTCATTCTCTCTCTCTCTCGCTCTCACACACACACACACACACGCGCACGCACACTTTTATCAATCTACCCTTTGCTGGATAATGTCAGAATCACACACCCACGCAGACACAGACAGCCAGAATTTCTCTCTCTCTCTCTCTCTCTCTCTCTCACACACACACACACACACACACACACACACACGAGCACACATACAAGCACACACACACCTTTACCAATCCACCCTCTGCTGGGTAATGTCAGAGTTACACACACACACACACACACACACACACACACACACAGACACACTGCCAGAATTTCTCTCTCTCTCTCTCTCGCATACACACACACACCTTCATCACTCTTCCCATTCCTGGATAATGCCAGAAACAGACGTATACACATTTACAGATCCATACTCTCTGCTGGGTACTCTCAGAATTTTATTGGACGCGATATTACCGGAAACAACTTGGCTTAAGATTGTTTAGTTGTTTGTTCACTGTATCACAGGCGGTACATTGAATGTAAGATTTCCATCTCCGTTAGCAGTGGTTCCATTCTTATAGAATCCATTTCTGATCCGCCTCTCTCTTATTTGCGGCGTTTTCAATACAGCAACATTCACTCCTCGGTAAAGAGTCCGGTGCTGCAACCCCGCCCTAAACCTGTAAGACATTTTATCTGAGGGAAATATATAGATATGCAACTTAGATTCGTATCAGTTTATTTATTCTGCATCAAACACGAATCTGGTTTCACTGGGGATATGTATTAATTAAGAAAATAATTAAAGTAGAAGTAAATAAGATTATTTTTCAAATCAAAATATCCAGGCAGAAAACGAGACTATTTGGCTGTTAGACAGGACCAATCAATCCAAGTAGACAGTTCTTCTGTATACCTGCCAGTTTCTGAGGTCCCATATTGAAGGGGAACTGTTCACAATTTCTCACTCAGTTCATGACTTCAAAAAAATGGAAACCGGTTTTCTGGTTCCCCTAGCGGCGAGAGAAGAACTTGTTCTGCATGGGACATTACTGAAAAAAAAACTTCTTGCGGGTGAGAAGGGTCAAGATCCCTTCTTATTGTTTTGAATAACAGCGTCTCCTAATGGCGCGCCCACACACACACACACACTCATACACTTACAGACTCACATGCACATTCATACAAACACATATTCATGCATTTAACCATACACACGCTCTCTTACACTGACACGCACTTACAAACACACACTCACATTCATACACTTACAGACTCACATACACACACACACACACACACATATTCATATAATTAAAAATTCGCACACTCATACACTGACACACACACACACACGTACACTCATACTCATACACTTTCACATACACACACGCTCATCCACTGACACACACTTATACACATTTGCACACACACTCATACACATGGTCTCGCCAATGTACCATGCCTTGGGGTATCCTTTCCTGCAGGTAGACAATGTTGGCTGAGTCGCAAGAGCATGTACTGTGTACCTGGTGGATGGTACTCTCACGTGAGATGGTGGCATCCATGTTGATGATCCGGCACATCTTGCACAGTTTGCTGTGGAAATACTCACTGTATGGTGTCGTTGTCACTGTTATCCTGAAGGCTGGCTAGTTTGCTGCGAAAAATGGTCTGTTTGAGGTTGCGCGGTTGTTTGAAGACAAGTAGTGGGGGTGTGGGGATGGCCTTGGCGAGATGTTCGTCTTCATCAATGACATGTTGAAGGCTCCGGAGAAGATGTCGTAGTTTCTCCGCTCCGGGTCAGTACAGGACGATGAAGGGTACTCTGTCCACCGTCTCCCGTGTTTGTCTTCTGAGGAGGTCAGTGCGTTTTTTTGCTGTGGCGCGTCAGAACTGTCGATCGATGAGTCGAGCGCCATATCCTGTTCTTACAATGGCGTCTTGCGGCAACTGTAGGTTTCTGTTGTGTTCCTTCCCATCTGAGCAGATTCTCTGTATACGGAGGGCTTGTCCATATGACAACATTCCCCATGACGACGGCATTGCTGCAACTGCCTCAGTACTTAACGCCGACAATTGCCAATCTTCAGACGCAATTCTGCAACTCATCTGCTTCATCCTGGACCACAACGTCTTCACCTTCAACAACCAGTTCTTCATTCATACACATGGAACCGCCATGGGGACCAAATTCGCACCTCAGAATGCCAACGTTTTCATGCACAAGTTCGAACAAGATCTCTTCACCACACAGGACCTTCAATAGATGCGATACACTAGATACATCGATGACATTTTCTTCCTTTGGACTCACAGCGAAACATGAGTGAAACAACTACATGATGACATCAACAAGTACCCTCCCACCATTAGACTCACCATGGACTACTCTCCGGAATCGGTTGCATTCGTGGACACACGCATCTCCATCATGGCCTGTCACCTCAGCACCTCACTGTACCGCAAGCCCACGGATAACCTCACGATGCTCCACTTCTTCAGCTTCCACCCTAAATACGTTAAAGAAGCCATCCCCTACGGACAAGTCCTCCGGATACACAGGATCTGCTCAGATGAGGAGGAACAGAATAGAAACCTACAGACGCTGAAAGATGCCCGCGTAAGAACAGGATATGGTGCTCGACTCATCAGTCAACAGTTCCGAAGCGCCACAGCGGAAAACCACACCGTCCCCCTCAGAACATACACACGGGACACGGTGGACAGAGTACCCTTCGTTGTCCAGTACTTTCCCGGAGCGGAGAAGCTACGACATCTTCTCCGGAGCCTTCAACATGTCATTGATGAAGAGGAACATCTCGCCAAGGCTATCCCCACAGCTCCACTTGCCTTCAAACAACTGCGCAACCTCAAACAGACCATTGTTCATAGCAAACTACCCAGCATTCAGGAGGACAGCAACCACAACACAACACAGTCCCGCCACAGCAACCTTGCAAGACGTGATGGATCATCGACACGGATGTCATCATCTCGCATGAGAACATCATCCACCAGGTACACGCTACCTACTCTTGCGACTCGGCCAACGTAATTTACCTGATATGCTGCAGAAAAGGATGTCCCGAGGCATGGTACATTGGGGAGACCTTGCAGACGCTGCGACAATGGATGAATGGACACCACTCGATAATCACCAGGCAGGAGTGTTCTCATCCTGTCGGAGAACACTTCAGCAATCAAGGGCATTCACCCTCCGATCTTTGGGTAAGCATTCTCCAAGGCGGCCTTCAAGACACACGACAATGCAGAATGGCCGAACAGAAACTGATAGCCGAGTTCCGCACATATGAAGGTGGCCTCAACCGGGATCTTGTGTTCATGTCACACGACCTGTAACCCCCAGGACTTACCTGGGCTTGCAAAATCTCACTAACAGTCCTGGCTTGAGACAATTCACACCTCTTTAACCTGTACTTAACCCTCTCTCCACTCACATTGTCTGCACCTGTAAAGACTTGATTACTTGTAAATACTCGCATTCCAACTATTATCTTGTAAATTGAGTCTGTGTCTATATGCCCTGTTTGTGAACCCAATCCTCCACTCACCTGATGAAGGGGCAGTGCTCTGAAAGCTCGTGCTACCAAATAAACCTGTTGGACTTTAACGTGGTGTTGTGAGACTTCTTACTGCACTTGATGTGATGAGTATTGTGAAAAGTCTTTATTATTTCTCTTTTTACAACATAACCTAAGTAGAAAACTTGAATGTGATTACTCTTTCTGTAATAACCAATTTGAAATATCTCAAAATTTCATTTGCGTTGCGTTGAAGCAACTCAGAATACTACATGATTTGTGTAGAGAACCTGAATGTTTCATTACTTCCTGTGGTGGCCATTTTGTCATATTTTTCATGATCTTTGAGATATTTTATGAATAAGAAATTGGAAAAAATATTTTTTCCACGGTGTGTTCTGATTTTTAATCTTTTGACTTGAAGCCGAGGTTTGATCCATAGTGTAGGAATTGTGTGTTTTGGAGGAAGATCTGACCTCAGAGCTATTGTTGCAACCTAGTTCCTGATGGAGGGATTCCCTGCCCATATCTGTGTCCTTTGTAGATATACTGCTAACATCTGTCGCAATGCCAACCATATTATGATTATAGCATGTGTTATGGTTCGGGTCAGAAACGCCAAAGTCTTTCATGAAGCCCACCTGAATCATAAGTTTTGCATTTTCAATTTGGCTCGGATAAGCGTGAGATGTTTCATAAGAACATAAGAACGAGGAGCAGGAACAGGCCATCTGGCCCCTCGAGCCTGCTCCGCCATTCAATAAGATCATGGCTGATCTTTTTGTGGACTCAGCTCCACTGACCCGCCTGCTCACCATAACCCTTACTTCCTTTACTGTTCAAAAATGTATCTATCCTTGCCTTAAAAAATCATTCAATGAGGTAGCCTCAACTGCTTCACGGGGCAGGGAATTCCACAGATTCACAACCCTTTGTGTGAAGAAGTTCCTCCTCAACTCAGTCCTAAATCTGCTTCCCCTTATTTTGAGGCTATGCCCCCTAGTTCTAGTTTCACCCGCCTGTGGAAACAACTTCCCTGCTTCTATCTTAACTATTCCCTTCATAACCTTACATGTTTCTATAAGATCACCCCTCATTCTTCTGAATTCCAATGAGTATAGCCCCAGTCTACTCAGTCTCTCCTCATAAGCCAACCCTCCCAATTCCGGAATCAACCTGGTGAATCTCCTCTGCACCCTCTCCAGTGCCAGTATATCCTTTCTCAAGTAAGGAGACCAAAACTGTACACAGTACTCCAGATGTGGCCTCACCAGCACCTTATCCAGCTGGAACATAATCTCGCTGTTTTTAAACTCCATCCCTCTAGCAATGAAGGACAAAATTCCATTTGCTTTCTTTGCGGCACGGTAGCACAGTGGTTAGCACTGCTGCTTCACAGCTCCAGGGTCCCGGTTTCGATTCCCGGCTCGGGTCACTGTCTGTGTAGAGTTTGTACATTCTCCTCGGGTCTGCGTGGGTCCGGGTGCTCCGGTTTCCTCCCACAGTCCAAAGATGTGCGGGTTAGGTTGATTGGCCAGGTTAAAAATTGGCCCTTAGATTCCCGGGATGCGTAGGTTAGAGGGATTAGCGGGTAAATATGTGGGGGTAGAGCCTGGGTGGGATTGTGGTCGGTGCAGACTCGATGGGCCGAATGGCCTCCTGCTGCACTGTCGGGTTTCTATGATTTTTTAATTACCTGCTGCACCTGCAAACCAACTCCTTGTGATTCTTGCACAAGGACATCCAGGTCCCTCTGCACAGCAGCATGCTGCAATTTTTTACCATTTAAATAATAGTCAATTTTACTATTATTCCTACCAAAATGGATGACTTCACGTTTACCAACATTGTACTCCATCTGCCAGACCCTCGCCCACTCACTTAGATTATCTATATCCCTTTGCAGACTTTCAGCGTCCTCTGCACACTTTGCTCTGCCACTCATCTTCGTGTCATCTGCGAATTTTGACACACTGCACTTGGTCCCCAACTCCAAATCATCGATGTAAATCGGAAACAATTGCGGTCCCAGCACTGATCCCTGAGGCACACCAGGTTTTCCTTCAGGAGTATTCAAAGACCCACTTGGGAGCTTTTATCAAACAAAGTTTAGGTAAGAATATAGTTGACATGTATAGTAAGCAAAGTAGCAAGAACTTTTACAATTACAAAGAAGAAACAAAGCAACCATTACAATGTATAACCCTTAATGAACATAGATAGGCTTTCCCAATGCAAACCAAAACCTGGCATTAACAAAACACGCTTTTCACAGGTTTAACAGCACAGACTAATGCTCACGTGACTAATGATAATTTGCGTCCCTTCGTTGAAATCTGCAGTTCTCTGGATTCACTCCAAACAGTTTGAAGACAAGGCAGCTTCCCAAAACAGCAGAGAGACTCGTCCAGCTGCCAACAACATCAGATTTCCACCTTTCTGGAAATGCAACAGAACTTTCAAAACAATATGGAGAGAGGGAAAACATTTCTTTTTAGCTTGCTGTTCCTTCAAAAACTCAACTCCAACCTGGAGCTCCAAACTGAAACTGAAAATGAAATCCCTATCACCTGATGTGCCCATATTTTTTTCTCCTTCCAACAATAAAATCACGTCAGGCTGTCAGCAAAAATTTATAGAAAATTCTTAAAGGTACACTCACATCACACATGCAACTTCCAGGGTCGTAAAATGTGAAGTATATGGGAGTTGGTTTGAGGACTCTGGGTCTTTACTCAATGGAGTTTAGAAGGATGAGGGGGATCTCATTGAACCTCACCAAATTCTGAAAGGCCTGGATAGGGTGGACATAGGGAAGATGGTTCCATTAGTAGGAGAGGCTGGGATCCGAGGGCACAGCCTCAGAGTAAAGGGACGACTCTTTAGAACCGAGATGAGGAGGAATTTCTTCAGCTCGAGGGTGGTGAATCTGGGGAATTCATGGCCACAGAGGCCAGGTCATTTAAGACAAACATAGATAGGTTCTTGATTGGAAAGGGGATCAAAGGTTACGAGGGAAAGGCGGGAGAATGGGGATGAGAGACCTATCAACCATGATTGAATGGTGGAGCAGACCCGATGGGCTGAATGGCCTAATTCTGCTGATACATCTTATAGTCTTATGGTCTTTTTCTATGTAGATATTTTTATTTCCCTAATCCATTGTTTTCACAGCATAATAAGTAAACGTTGAGTCAGAGAGAGAGAATGAGGCAGAGCAGGTGAAATAGAGAGTGAGAAAGAGAGCGAGACAGAGGGAGAAAGAGAGAGAGAGAGAGGGGAGAGATAGAAAGAGGGGGAGCCAGAGATAGAGATACGAGGCTGAGAGAGACAGAGTGAGAGAGACAGATAGAGAGAAAGAAAGAGAGATAGAGAGAGAGACAGACAGAAAGATAGAGAGAGAGACATAGAAAGAGAGACAGAGAAAGCCAGTGAGAAGGAGAGGGAGCGAGAAAGAGAGAGAAAGAAAGAGAGTGAGAGAGAGGGAGAGAGAGCAAGAGAGAGTTAGACAGAGAAAGAGATAGGGAGAGAGAGAGAGAGACCGAGAGAGGGAGATAGAGAGATAAAGTGAGACAGAGAGAGGGAGAGAGAGAAAGACACAGAGGCAGCCAAAGGAAGAGAGAGAGAGATAGCGGGAGATGGACAGAGAGAGAGAGAAAGAGAAAGAGAGGGACAGAGCGAGCGAGAAAGAGAGTGAGACAGCGAGAGAAACAGAGAAAGCCAGTGAGAGGGACAGAGCGAGAGAGCTGGGGTGGGAGGGAAAACGTTAGACAGAGAGACAGAGGGAGAGACAGAGAGAGAGAGGTGTAGAGAGAAAGAGAGAGCGAGAGACAGCGAGACAAACAGACAGACAGAGAGACACGCGGAGAGAAGAAACTGGCGGAAACAAAGTCTCTGAATGTTTTTGAAAGTGTTTTCCTTGGACGTTTGATAGATTCTTGATAATTGGCAGGAACGTGGCGTTGAATTTACAATCAGGTTAGCCCCGATATGATTGACTGGGTGAGCAGGCGCGAAGAGGTGATGGCCTAATCCTTTTCTGAGTTCATATGTTCATATCCAGATATTGTTTTTACTGATGTTGCTTGAGGGAGAAATATGTCCACAAGTGGACCCACTCTGGCAGTCCTGCTCACAGTGACCATGATGTGGCCACTCACCTGAAGAAGGGGCTCAGAGCCTCGAAAGCTTGTGTGGCTTTTGCTACCAAATAAACCTGTTGGACTTTAACCTGGTGTTGTTAAACTTCTTACAGTGACCATGACATACTTTAAATTCCAGGTGATTAGACACGGGACTTTTGTTTCAATTGATTGGAGAATATTGACATGTGATTCATTATGATCAGCTGTAAATAACCCACTCCTTCAGCATGAGGTTAGTGATTGAAGACAGAGATTGAGTCTGGTGAACTGGTGCGGCGATAATAATCTCTCTTTCAGTGTCAACAAAACGGAGAAGATAGTCATCGATTTCAGGAAGCGTAGTGGAGGACATGCCCTTGTCTACATCAATGGGGACGAAGTTGAAATGGTCGAGAGCTTAAACTTCCCAGGTGCCCAGATCACCAACAACCTGTCCTGCTCCCCCCATGCTGATGCTATAGTTAATAAAGCCGAACAATACCTCTACTTTCCCGGGAGACGGTGGCATGCCTGCTACAACCCTCACCAACGTTTCCAGGGTGTAGAACATAGAACATTACAGCGCAGTACAGGCCCTTCGGCCCTCGACGTTGCGCCGACCAGTGAAACCAATCTAAAGCCCCTCTAACCTATACTGTTCCAATATCATCCGTATGTTTATCAAATAATCATTTGAATGCTCTTAATGTTGACGAGTCCACTACTGCTGCAGGCAGGGCATTCCACGCCATTACTACTCTCTGAGTAAAGAACCTACCTCTAACATCTGTCCTATATCTCTCACCCCTCAATTTAAAGCTATGTCCCCTCGTGTTAGCCATCACCATCTGAGGAAAAAGGTTCTCACTATCCACCCTATCTAATCCTCTGATCATCTTGTATGCCTCTATTAAGTCACGTCTTAACCTTCTCTCTAACGAAAACAACCTCAAGCCCCTCAGCCTTTCCTCATACGATTTTCCCACCATACCAGGCAACATCCTGGTAAATCTCCTCTGCACCCTTTCCAACATTTCCACATCCTTCCTATAATGCGGCGTCCAGAACTGTATGCAATACTCCAAGTGCGGCCGCACCAGAGTTTTGTACAGTTGCAACATGACCTCCTGGCTCCGAAACTCAATCCCTCGACCAATGAAAGCTAACACACCATACGCCTTCTTAACAACCCTATCAACCTGGGTGCCAACCTTCAGGGATCTATGCACATGGACACCCAGATCCCTCTGTTCATCCACATACCAAGTATCTTACCATTAGCCCAGTACTCTGTATTCCTGTTACTCCTTCCAAAGTGAATCACTTCGCACTTTTCCGCAATAAACTCCATTTGCCACCTCTCAGGTGTACCATAGAAAGCATCCTTTTCGGATGTATCACGGCTTGGTATGGCTCCTGCTCTGCCCAAAATCGTAAGAAATTACAAAATATTGTGAACGTAGCCCAGACCATCACACAAACCAGCCTCCAATCCATTGAATTTGTCTACACTTCCCGCTGCCTCTGGAAAAGCATGATGAGGAGATGCCGGCGTTGGACTGGGGTAAACACAGGAAGAAGTTTAACAACACCAGGTTTAAGTCCAACAGGTTTATTTGGTAGCAAAAGCCACACAAGCTTTCGGAGCTCCAAGCCCCTTCTTCAGGTGAGTGGAAATTCTGTTCACAAACAGAGCATATAAAGACACCGACTCAATTTACATGAATAATGGTTGGAATGCGAATACTTACAGCCAATCATGTCTTTAAGATACAAACAATGTGAGTGGAGAGAGCATCAAGACAGGCTAAAAAGATGTGTATTGTTTCCAGACAGGACAGCCAGTGAAACTCTGCAGGTCCAGGCAGGCTGTGGGGGTTACAAATAGTGTGACATGAACACAATATCCCGGTTGAGGCCGTCCTCATGTGTGCAGAACTTGGCTATCAGTTTCTGCTCAGCGACTCTGCGCCATCGTTTGTCGTGAAGGCCGCCTTGGAGAACACTTACCCGAATACTCGGGTAACTCGGGAAAAGCAGCCAGCATAACTAAGGACGCCACGCATCCCGGACATTCTCTCTTCCACCTTCTTCCGTCCGGAAAAACATACAAAAGTCTGAGGTCATGTACCAACCGATTCAAGAACAGCTTCTTCCCTGCTGCCATCAGACTTTTGAATGGACCTCCCTCGCATTAAGTTGATCTTTCGCTACACCCTAACTATGACTGTAACACTACATTCTGTACTCTCTCCTTTGCTTCTCCCCATGTACTCTATGAACAGTCTGCCTTGTCTGTAAAGCACACAAGAAACAATACTTTTTCGACACTCTATCTGACTGTGACACTACATTCTCGACCTTCTCCTTTACTTCTGCCCTCTGTACTCTATGAACAATATGCCTTGTCTGTTTAGCGCTCAAGAAGCAAAACCTTTCACTGTATCCCAAGTATAAACGGGAGCAACTGTCTGCTCCCTCAATCGTGCGAACCCTGCAAAGGCATCATTCTAATTGAGGAGTGAGGATGACACAAACTACAAAGAGATACCCAGGGCAGTGAGGAGCGGATGGTCTTTTTGCTGTTTTCCACATACCAGCTTTTCTCTTCGGTAACTCGTCATCTGCGCTGGAAAACATGGTGGAAATGTACGTTTTGCAGATACTACGTGCAGTGGTTAAGAACTGGAAAATTCAGCGCTGTGTTTATTTTGTCTCAGCGCTTCCCGTTTATAGTTCAGGAGCCCGCTCATACCTCTGTCCGCCAAGACAAACACCTCACAGCTTATGCTTCACTGGGCGCTTCAGACTGTTCAAACTGAGGAGAAAAGGCAAAGTCTATTTATTTTTTTATTAGTCACAAGTAGGCTTACATTCACACTACAATGAAGTTACTGTGAAAATACCCTTGTCGCCATATTCCAGCTCCTGTTCGGGTAACACTGAGGGAGAATTTAGCTTGGCAAGTTCACCTCACCTGCACATCTTTCGGACCATAGGAGGAAACCGGAGCAACCGCAGGAAAACCGAAACCCACGCAGATACGGGAGAGTGTGCAAACTCCACACAGACAGTGACCCGAGGCCGGGAATCGAACCTGGCGCTGTGAGGCAGCAGTGCCAACCACTGTGCCGCCGTGCCGCCCTTTGTTGGGCAGCGTGGATAATTTGCTGAACTCAACAGCATGACTGGTTGCGTCATTCACCTGAGCACAGGGGATAGCACTCTAATACAGAGTGTTGCGTTGAATTCATTCCGGATATCTTCATTTATTTTGTTTTGAACCAGAAGGTGTCAGATTGAAGATAACACGAAAGAGGAGTGAACCTTTCAGTTATTGTTTCACCTGCTGTCTGTTTCCCTGTCTATCTCTCTGTGGCATAATTATCCTCTTACTCGATGGAGCATGGACAATCTGCTCCAGGCTGTTATCCTTCACATTAAACGCAACCACGTGGGACGCAATGGCCTAGTGGCATTATCACTGGACTTAATCCAGAAACTCAGCTAATGAGGCATAGATCGGGTGGACTCTCAGAGGCTTTTTCCCAGGGTGGAAATGGCTGCTACGAGAGGACACAGGTTTAAGGTGCTGGGGGGTAGGTACAGGGGAAATGTTAGGGGGAGGTTTTTCACACAGAGTGTGGTGGGCGAGTGGGATCGGCTGCCGTCAGCGGTGGTGGAGGCAAACTCAATAGGGTCTTTTAAGAGACTCCTGGATTAGTACATGGGACTTAATAGGATGGAGGGCTATAGGTAGGCCTAAAAGGTAGGGATATGTTCGGCACAACTTGTGGGGCCGAAAGGCCTGTTTTGTGCTGTTGTTTTCTATGTTTCTATTCTTCTAATATTCTGGGTGCCCGGGTTCGAATCCCGCCACGGCAGAGAATGGAATTTAAATTTAATAAAAAAGTATCTGGAATTAAGAATCTACCATTTACAATGGTTAGCACTGTTGCCTAACAGTGCCAGCGCTACTGTTGCCTAACCCGAGTTGAATTCTGGCCTCGGGTCACTCTCTGTGTCGAGTTGGCACACTTTCCCCATGTCGGCGTGGGTTTCCACCGGGTGCTCCAGTTTCTTCACACAGTCCTAAAATGTGCAGGTTAAGTTGATTGACCATATTAAATTCCCGGTAGTGTCAGGGGGATTAGCAATGTAAGAACATGATGTTCAGGGGAGAAGACCTGGGTGGGATTGTTGTGGTGCTGGCTCGATGGGCAGAAAGGCCTCCTTCTGCACTGCAGGGATTCTATGAATGTTGATCTGTTCATTATTCCTCAAACAAAGAAGAGGAATAATCTGGAACCCCGACCCTCAAATAGTTGCTAAGAAAGTTGGGGTGGCGGTCATTGAAAACTACCAGAATTTAGATGTTGTTCGGTAATACGATGGAGGTTTATTGAATGGAACAGCGTGGATGCAGTTAATACAGATCAGTCAAGACAGACCAAACTCACCGAGTGGCTGAATGGACTCCACCTGCCCCAGTGTTCTTGTGGATACAGCAGTGTATTCCAAGGCAAATTTAGGACTGATGCCAGGAGCCTATCACACAGGAAGTGATCGGCATTGAGAATGGTTTTCTGGGTAGAGTGAATTGGGGGATAATTCAATGAAACCCCTGCATTCCTCAAGAAACAATTGTCCTGGTGGATGAGAAGTTTAAATCCTCATGGGGTGGATGGACTGTCTTGAGCACAATAACTTTTCCCATTTTGAAAATCCCCTTCGTTGAAAGGTCAGTCACGAGGGGACATAGATTCAAGGTGAGGGGTAGGAAGGTTGAGGGGGGTGTGAGGAAAATATTTTTCACTCAGAGGGTGGTGAGGGTCTGGAATGCGCTGGCCGGGAGGGTGGTAGATGCGCGTTGCCTCACATCTTTTAAAAAGGACCCGGATAAGCACTTGACACATCATACCATTCAAGGCTACGGGCCAAGTGTTGGTAGATGGGATTTGGCGGGAGTTCAGGTCTCGGTGCAGACTCGATGGGCCGAAAGGCCTCTTTTGCACTCCATGATTCTATGATTCTGCATAATGTACACATGGCTTCAAATACTCTTCGCAATTTCTGTGCAGAATGATTTTTTGGACCAGTGCCAAGCGGTGTGCATTTGAAAATGTGTCTACGCGTTTGTATCAGGAATTGTCCAAGGTTCTATATTATTTCAGAGAATAACAATTATCCAATTATCCAAAAATCATCACACGACATTCGAGATTCTTAATAGTTATGATATTAAAAATATCATGGGGATATGTCGTACCGTGTCAGTGAAAAATCATCTGAAATTTACTCACTCGTTTGCCTAATCTTCTAACGTGACTGAATAATTGACGTTTGCAAAGTTCGCCAGCAAATCTGTTGCATTCAAAGCCAATGGGTTATGCTTCAAGCTGTATGGATTTTATTTATTCATTAGTGGGACATGGGCGTCGCTGGTTGGTCAGCATTTATTGCCCATCCCTAGTTGCCATTGGAGGGCAGTTGAGAGTCAACCACATTGCTGTGGCTCTGAAGTCACATGTTGGCCAGACCGGGTAAGGAGGCAGATTTCTTTCCCCAAAGGATATTAGTGAACCAGGTGTTTTTTTTTGGGACAATCGCCAATCGTCATCAGTAGATTCTTAATCCCAGAGTTTGTTTTTTATTTAATCTAAATTTCACCACCTGCCGTGGTGGGATACGAACCCTGGTCCCCATTAGCTAACTTTCTGGATTATGAGTCTCGCGATCATACCACTAGGCTTCCGCCTCCGCATTCAGGGAGGAACATTTACTAGGAATTAAGAAAAAAAAAATCACCATTAAAATGGTGATGTGGTGAAAGATGAATCATTCTCAAGGGCATTGGGAAAAAGCCAAGAGTTTAGACTAAATTGATGGTTCAAACAAATGACACTGGCTTGACGGGCAGAATGGCCTCTTTCTGGGCTGGAAATTGCCACAGTTCTCAGCTTCGAGTCTATAAAATCCATTTACCCGGTGTTCAGACGGGAATATGGATTGCAGATAATGTTCTTTCAGGATTAAATATATCAGTGCCCAATACCAGGATACATCCAGTTAAGGCTCGGGACACATTTAATCTTGCAGATTTCATATTCATGCAGACGAAATCCTGAACCAATTACTAACCTGCCTGGTCAGCCCTTAATCCCATCTCCAACGCACACACACATCCTAAAAATGTCTGTAAATTAGCTGAAGAGCCACCGGAAACATATTTGTTCTAAACCCTTATAGAAACCGGAATCACGCAGCTTACATTTGGTATTCAAAACCTGTTTCAATATTTAGATGACTCCGGCAAAGATATATTTTGAATTATTTCTTGCACAGTTACAGTAGAAAATGCAGAATAGAATTTCAAAAACCGCTATGAGAAATTAGAAGCATGGAGAGGTGAAATTGCACTGCAGACGATATTCTGTCATAGGATGGCGGACATGAAGAGAAAATTCATTTTCCGGTTTGGGCGCCATCATACTATAGAGCCACCAATCCGCCTGAATTTCCACCGGCTGCACTTTCGGAATTTCCCCTGTAACAAGAAGAATGTTTCTAAAGCACTAGACATCCGGTGAGTTCTCTCTCCCCTCGAGTTAGAGTTTTGGATCCTCGTTAAAGGCCAGGCGAGCGTAAAGCGTCTGTGGATGAAAAGTGATCAGTTCGTGCAATCCACACCATTATTATAGGGATGGGCGAGACCATTCAGTCCCCCGCTCCACCCCTCCCCCTCCCCGCCCCCCCCCCCCCCCCCACCCCCGCACTCTATTCAATCGGTTCATGGCTTAAAGGGAGCTCAACTCACAGTCACCCACCAATATTGAATAATCCTTAATCCACTCCCTAATGTAAATTTAACTGTCGCAGTTTTGAGAGTTCCAATTGCCCAATGTTCTATATAGCTTTTTAGTGACCAGAATTCCGCCCCGCGTTCTGTCAAGAAGTGTATTGATTTCATTTAATATTGTCACATGTATTACTATGCATTGAAAAGTATTGTTTCTTGCCCAGTATACAGACAAAGCATACCGTGTACGGAGGAGGAAAGGAGAGGGTGCAGATTATAGTGTTACAGTGACAGCTAGGGTGTAGAGAAAGTTCAACTTAAATGAGGCAGGTCAATTCTAATGTCTGATGGCAGCAGGGAAGAAGCTGTTCTTGCGTGGGTTGGTACGTGACCTCAGACTGATGTATCTTTTTCCCGAAGGAGGAAGGTGGAATAGAGAATGTCCAGGGTGCGGGGGGTCCTTGATTGTGCTGTCTCTTTTTTACATAGAAACAAAGAAGATAGCAGCAGGAGGAGGTCATTTGGCCCTTCGAGCCTGCTCCACTACTCATTACGATCATGGCTGATCGTCCAGCCGAAGAGCCTAATCCTGCTTTCTCCCCATAACCTTCGCCCCCAGGTGCGATATCCAGCCGCCTCTTGAATACATTCAATATTTTGGCATCAACTACTTCCTGTGGCAATGAATTCCACAGGTTCACCACTCTTTTGGTGAAGAAATGTCTCCTCATCTCCGTCCTAAATGGTCGACCCCGAAACCTCAAACTGTGACCCCTGGTTCTGAACTCTCCCACCATCGAGAACATCCTCCCTGCATCCACCCTGTCTCGTCCTGTTAGAATTTTATAAGTCTCTATGAAATCCCCCCTCATTCGTCTGAACTGCAGCGAAAACAATCTTAACCTAGTCAATCTCTCCTCATACATCAGTCCCGCCATTCCCGGAATGAGCCTGGTAAACCTTCGCTGCACTCCCTCGAGAGCACGAGCATCCTTCCAAAGTGAATACGCTTGGTATGTGTCCTGCTCTGTCCACGACCACAAGAACTGGTCCAATCCCATCACTCAAACCAGCCTCCCATCTCCTGACTCTGTCGGCACTTCCCGCTGTCTCGGAAAAGCAACCAGCATAATTAAGGACCCGACGCATTCCAGACGTACTCTCTTCCACCTTCTTCCGTCGGGAAAAAGATACAAAACTTTGAGGTCACCTACCAACCGGCTCAAGAACAGCTTCTTCCCTGCTGCCATCAGACTTTTGAATGGACCTACCTCGCACTAAGTTGACCTTTCTCTACGCCCTAGCTATCACTGTAACACTACATTCTCCACTCTCTCCTTTCCTTCTCCATGAACGGTATGCCTTCTCTGTATAGAGCGCAAGAAACAATACTTTCCACTGTACCCCAATACATG
>NC_135823.1:398804-446304 GCF_964213995.1 Mustelus asterias
CCAGTGTCCCTGAATCGGTCTGTCCCTCGGTATCCCGTCCCGAAACATTCCAGAGGACGGGAAAGGAATCGGGAGACACGCCTCTGACCAAACACAGCAACGGGACTCTTTCCATGGCGGGAATCTCATCCAGCGGCGGAGTGAGGAGGAATATGGTGGGAGAACCCGCTAAATCCGGCAAAACAAAAGGGGAACCCATTGACAATTGGAACAGGACACATTAATTGCTCTGAGGTCCCACATCAATGTAATAATAATGGAATTTACCTGTAATCACTAACTTGGAGCCATTTCCGAATATTTGGGCCATGTTCTGGTAATTGCGCATTGCACAGTAATATATCCCAGAATCATTTATCCGGGAATCCGCAATCGTTAGTGAATAAATACGCCGTTTTTCAGAAATCTCGCTGGAAAATCTCCCCTCAGCTGGGCTGTACTGGTTCGCTCTGTAAATGAAATCCATGTGGTTTCTCTCCCTCTGTCTGTACCAGAAGACAGAGCCAGCAGCTTGACCCTGGATGCGGCAGCTGAGATTAACAGGACTCCCCGCAAGGATCGTCAGAACCGGCGGAGACTGGGACAAGGTGACCTGAGACATTGTAACTGGGAAAGAGAGAGAGAGAGAGAACAACAGTCACCAGAGGTTATGGAGCATTCCCTGAAGACAGCGGACTGAAAGCCAATTGGGAGTAAACCTCAAACCAGTCTTCCATCCATTGACACTTCCCGCTGCCTCGGCAAAGCAGCCAGCATAATTAAGGACCCCACGCACCCCGGGCATTCTCCCTTCCACCTTCTTCCGTCGGGAAAAAGATAATAAGTCTAAGGTCACGTACCAACCGACACAAAACAACTTCTTCCCTGCTGCTGTCAGACTTTTGAATTTTCCTACCTCACACAAAATTGATATTTCTGTACACCCTAATTATGATGGTAACACGACATTCTGCACTCCCTCCTTTCCTTCTCTGTGTACGGTATGCTTTGTCTGTATAGTGCGCAACAAACAATACATTTCACTCGATAGTAATACACGTGACAATATTAAATCAAATCAACTGAAATCACAAAAATGCCCGATTCAGAAAAAGAAATCGCACCATTAAAATCGCTCTGATGATGGTGTTAGTTGCCCCATTTTCCTCCTCCCTTTCGAAAGGTATAATACCAGTCCATTCACCAGTAAATCTGGTTTAAACACTGGGGAGGGGGCACATGGAAACCAAGTGATGTTAAGCACATAGAGAGGTTCAGTGAAATTACGTTTCTCAACTATTGCTTACATCCCGTGTCTCTCCTTAAATGAAAGCAAATGACTGGGGATGCCTGGGACTGAACAAAAAACAGAAGATGCTGGAAAACCTCAGTGGGGGTACGGGAATTGTGATCAGTGCCGACTCGATCGGCCAAGTGGCCTCCTTGTGCGCTGAACAAACTGACTCTATGATTCTCGGTCTGAGAGCATCAGTGGAGGGAGAATAGACCCGACGTTTCCAGTCTGGATGATTCTCGGCCAGAGCTCCATTGCCTCTCCGCCGATGCGCTCAGAATCCTAGAATGATAGAATCCCGACAGTGCTGAAAAAGGCCGTTTGGTCCATCGAGTCTGCACCGATCACAATCCCTCCCAGGCCCTATTCCCGCAAACCCATATATTTACACTGCTAATCTCCTGATACGAAGGGGCAATTTAGCATGTCCATTCAAACTAACCCGCACATCTTTGGACCGTGGAAGGAAACTGGAGCACCCGGAGGAAACCCACGCAGACACGGGGAGAACGTGTAAACTCTGCAGACAGTGGCCCAAGCCGGGAACCCAAGCCTGGCGCTGTGATGCATCAGTGCGAAGCACTGTGCCGCTGAGATGTTCCAGTACTTTCTATTTTTGCTTCGTTTCTGCTTCTCCTCCGTTGACTGTGGACGCTAAAGTTTGTTCAACAGTTTATAACTGACTCTGACGTTCCACTTGAAGTTCGAGCTTTCTCTCCAAAGTGGTCAACATTGTTAATGGAGCCCATTGACATATCATATCTCGTGAGAAATGGCAATTCGGATCAATTAAACTCTAATCATTGTTATTAATCGACGTTCCATTTTGTCAGTAACATTTGTTTCATTGTTAAGTTAAACTTGCACGCTGAATCACACCTTATAGCACGGCAGAAGACGGGGAGAAGGTAGGTGGGGGGGAAGGTGGAGGGTGGGGGAGGGTGGGGGGCGTGGGGGCGTGGGTGGCGTGGGGGGACGTGGGGGGGTGGAGGGGGGGTGCGGGGGAGGAGGGGTGGGGGGAAGGGGTGTGGGGGAGGGGGTTGGGAGGTGGGGGGAGGTGGGGGGTGGAAGGTGGGGGGACCGTTCGGCCGTTCGAGTCGGTGTTGAATCTTTGAAAGATTTCGCTAACATTACTGAATTTTCCCTCTTAAATACGTATCCAATTCCCCCATTTTGAAAGTTCCAATTGCCGCTTTTGAAAGTTCCTGTTGGATCTGCTTCCTCCGCCCTTTCAGGCAGAGCCTTCCAGATCGCAACAACTCAGATGGGTAAAAAAATATAACTCCCCTCATCTCCCTCTCTGTTACTATTACCAAATTCTTTAATCCATGCTCCTTTGGCTCCAGACACTCGTGCCAACGGAAACAGTTTCTGCCTCTTCGCTCTACCTAAATCCTTCTCCACTCTATCTGAAAATAATGAGGATATCTCACCCTGAAAGAGATGGAACAGTGCACAGATACCGAGGAAACTCATTGTCCTTGCGCCAGACCGTGAGACTCTGAGCCCCGGATCCGAATCTGACAGAGATCTCGCTCTTGTTCTCTCTGTGTGGGGGAGGTGTGAAATATGCGCATTGTGTATATGAATGAAAACACGACTGGGGTTTGAAAATAGAACCGAGATAGGGAGCTCTCTGCGGTTTTCCTGTTTACTGTAGGTCCAAGTGCTGGCGTGCATTCGACATGTTCTACAAAATACCTCAAACATCTACTCACATCTGTTACACCAGACTTGGAGTGCAGAGCACGGTTCTTCCTAATCTGGTAAGGATTCTCAGGTAGTGGAAAAGGTGCAGTTAACATTTCACAACGAATGATGCCAGAAATGAGAGTGTGTAACTGTTAGTGAGTCTTGAAGTGTTTGGAGGTCTTTTTCTCGAAACAAAATTGAAAATTGAGGGCTGATCCACCGAAACATTTAGAAATATGAAATGCTTCAACAAGGCAGAAGTAGGATTTCAAAATATTGCAGGATGAGTTCGTCGCCAAGCAGGAATTCAGGACAAAATTGTATTTTGGAAGAACAAAGAAAATTACAGCACAGGAACAGGCCCTTCGGCCCTCCAAGCCTGCATCGACCATGCTGCCCGACTTAACTAAAACCCCTTCCGGGGACCATATCCCTCTATTCCCATTCTATTCATGTATTTGTCAATATGCCCTCAGAAGTCCCTACCGTATCCGCTTCCACTACCTCCCGCGGCAACGAGTTCCAGGCACCCACTACTCTCTGTGTAAAAAATCTGTAAGAATGGGCAGAATATAGAATTCGGTCGCATGGGGAATGCTTTTGATTTGATTTGATTTGATTTATTATTGGCACATATATTGGGATACAGTGAAAAGTATTATTTCTTGCGCGCTATCCAGACAAAGCATTCCGTTCATCGAGAAGGAAAGGAGGGAGTGCAGAATGTAGTGTCACAGTCAGAGCCAGGGTGTAGAGAAAGATCAACTTCGTGCAAGGTGGGCCCATTTTTCATTGTATAGTAATACTTGTGACAATAATAAATCAAACCAAATCAAATGAAAATGTGCCGATTCAAAAAAAAATCGCACCATTAAAATCTTTCTGATAATGGCGTTAGTTGTCCCATTTTCCTCCCCACTTCCGCTTGAGACGAATGACAAAGATGTATTTTAATTGGACAGCTGGATAGACACGAAGGAGAGAAAGGAGAAGAAGGATATGTTGATGGGGTGATAGAAAGAAGGAATGAGGTACCTCTGGAACATTAACAACAGCTGATAGGCCGAATGGTACCAATCTGTACTGTGCTTTTGATGTAATCGTGTTAGAAAAACATGAAAGCAAAGCCATCCTTTGATACCCTGATATGTGAGCAGTTAATGCTGCCTCTTTGCTTTGTATGGGTTGCAACAGGGCATGGTCCACATTTTTTCAGTGAGATTACAGTCGCCTTGTTTAATGTCGAGCCTGGCCCGAACATAGGATGTCCCCAGGTTCTTGGTAGCCGGTGATCTGTCTTTGCAAGTGCACTTACTTTTGAAATGTAGGAGATTCAGTCAGGATCACGCAAAACAGAATGCCGAAAATTGACAAATGATAAAGCCTTGATAAGTTGACTTATAGAACCATAAAACTCCTATAGCGTAAAAGGAGGGCCATTCAGCCCATTGAGCCTTCACCGCCAGCAATCCCACCCAGGCGATATCGCGGTGACCCCACATATTTAGCCTGCTAATTCCCCTGACACTAAGAGGCAATTTAGCATGGCCAATCCACCTAACCTGCACATCTTTATCCATTAAGGTGCAATTTAGCATGGCCAATCCAGCATCCTGCACATTTTTGGATACTTAGAGACAATTTAGCGTGGCCAATCCACGTAACCCGAATATCCTTGGACACTAAGGGACAATTTACCATGATCAATGTACCTCACCTGCACACATTTGGACACTAAGGGACAACTTAGCATGGCCAATCAGTAAACTGGCACATATTTGGACACTAAGGGGCAATTTTGCATGACCAATCCAGAATACCTGCACATCTTTCGACACTAAGGGGCAATTAAGCTAGTCAATCCACCTAACCAGCACATCGTTGGACATTGGCATTCAAACATACAGCGTTCTAATTTACAGATACTGTCCCAGACACCTCGATGGCCATTTTTGTTGATTGCTGTTGCTTCTTTTGACAAATCCTCTGAAATCAATGCCATGTAACTCTCGATATTTTGCACTTTTCTACAAATATGTATTCGTCTTTTTTGCAGAAATTATGAATGGCAACAGAACACAGAAACAGACAAGGCTCTGAACACAAAACAAAAAAAAGTAACGTGATTTGTTGTATTTAAGCTAATCCACGTCCTTTACCTTAATATAGGCTGCTGGCCATAAGAGAATGGGAGAGTAATCATCTTTATTTATCATTACGCTTCCAGAAAGCCAGCAAACCCTTTGCTTTGTGAAAAACTTCCTTTATACTGACAAACAATCCTATTTAAATAGCAGTTGCCTGGTTACTTGTTCTCTACCATCCAAGACCACCTCTACACATGCTCAGTGATGGCACTTGCTGTCGACTGTATGATGGTCAGTTGACATTCATGATTAACCAGGGTCAGAATCCCGCCTTTCATCTCCAGGGAGAAGAACAGGTGCAAAGTGGATTGACTCAATTCTGTTTCTCATATCAGCTCGTTCACAACCTGTGTGGATCCCTTTGGATGTTGCCTGGTATGGAGGGTCTTAGCTATGAGGAGAGATTGGGTAGACTGGGGTTGTTCTCCTTGGAAAGACGGAGAATGTGGGGAGATCTAATAGAGGTATACAAGATTATGAAGGGTATAGATAGGGTGAACAGTGAGAAGCTTTTTCCCAGGTCGGAGGTGACGATCACGAGGGGTCACGGGCTCAAGCTGAGAGGGGCGAAGTATAACTCAGACATCAGAGGGACGTTTTTTACGCAGAGGGTGGTGGGGGCCTGGAATGCGCTGCCAAGTAGGGTGGTGAAGGCAGGCACGCTGACATCGTTTAAGACTTACCTGGATAGTCACATGAGCAGCCTGGGAATGGAGGGATACAAACGATTGGTCTAGTTGGACCAAGGTGCGGCACAGGCTTGGAGGGCCGAAGGGCCTGTTTCCTGTGCTGTACTGTTCTTTGTTCTTTGTTCTTTGATTGCTCTGGGCGTCCCCAGCTCCTTACTAATACCGTGCATTAAGTTAGATATATGCAAATCTAGATTCTTGGGTCGGAATAGTTCGGAATGGGAGGTGATTGAGACTGAGGGGATAAGCGGGTGGCTTGATTGAGATGTATAAAATTATGTGGGGCACAGATAGAGGAGATGGAAAGAAACGTTTTAAGTGTATTTATTCGTGCCACTAGTAGGCTCACATTACACTCTAATAAAGTAACTGTGATAATCCTCTTATTGCCACACTCTGGCGCCTGTTCTGGTAGACTGAGGGAAACCTTAGCATGGGCAATGCACCTAACCAGCATGTCATTTGAAGTTTGGGAGAAAGCTGGAGCACCCGGAGGAAACCCACGCAGACACGGAGAGAATGTGCAGACTTCAAACAGAGAGTGGCCCAAGCTGGGAATTGAACCCGTGTCCCTGCCGCGGTGAGGCAGTAATGCTAATCACTATGCCACCGTACCACCCAGTTTTCCTTGGTGGGAGGATCAATGAACAGGGGGCATGGATTTAAGGTGAGGGACAGAATGTTTGGAACCATAGAATCCTTACAGAGCAGAATGAGGCCATTCAGTCCATAGTGCCTGCCCCAACTCGCTGAAAGAGCATCTGGACCGAAATCTATTTTCAGATCTTTTGTCCATGTTTGAATCAAGGCTGGAATGAAGTAGTCCTTGACTCAGACTGGGAGAACCCAAATTGAGCGCCAGTGGGAAGGTTATTACTTGACATGCATCGATTGGATTGGATTGGATTTGATTTCATTTACTATTGTCACATGTATGAGTACACTTTGAGAAGCATATTTTCTTGTGCGCTATACAGGCAAAACATACCGTGCAAATGGAAGGAAAGGAGAGAGTGCAGAACGTAGTGTCACAGTCATAGCTAGGGTGTAGAGAAATATCAACTTAATACGAGGGAAGTCCATTCAAAAGTCTGAAGGTAGCAGTGAAGGAACAGTGTTTGAGTCAGTTGGTACGTGACCTCAGACTTTTGTAGCATTTTCCATACATGGAAGAGAGTATGTCCGGGGTGCGGGGGTCCTTGAATTACGCTGGCAGCTTTTTTGAGGTATCGGGAATTGTAGAACATGTCAATGGATGCAAGGCTGTTTGGAATGATGGACTGGACTTCATTCACGCTTTGTAGTTTTTTGCAGTCTTGGGCCGAGCAGGAGCCATGCCAAGTTGTGATGCAACCAGAAGGAATGGTTTCTGTGGTGCCTCTGTAGAAGTTGGTGAGAGTTGTAGCTGACATGCCACATTTCCGAGCAATGTCAATAATCACTGATGATGGAGAGTAAATGCATGGGGTGATAATGAACTCAGTTGAATTTGTCCTGGTAATAATGTACAGGATATACCTGAGAAATTTTACACATTACCGAATAGCTGCCTGTGTTATCGCTGGACCTTAACATGGAGAACTGCTCAATTATCAGCGGAATGGGTCTGGGGACACAGTGCAATTAGCTGGTGTTTTCCTTTTCCATGTTTGACCAAATGTGAATTGATGGGATCAGGAGTGGATAGGGAGTATTCTCAGGACTACTCACTCCCGGCTGGCTACCCCATGGCCGCCATCTTAGCTAGATATGTCCTGCGAGAGCAGAACGTACGTTGGAATGGCGATGATGGAGATTACTGACATTGGGAGATGTGAATGCTTGGTGTGAAAAGGAGATGATTTGCTGCAACGCGGCAGGTTAAATGAGTAATCGCCAATTTACCAGATGAGCTTGGAAGAATAGACAATCTGACTATGTTTGCGTGAACTTGTAAAGGAACTCTGCTAATTCGCATCTGGATGCAGGAAACAAGTGAGAATTCAAAAATAATAGTCAATATGTATTGCTACAATTGGACAGGATGTTATGCGATCACTCCTGAAATGATGTGTCCAGTTTTGAACTCCAAATTTAAGGAAGGATAAATTTGCTCAAGAGGCGGTACAGTTAATGTCCTTTAGAAAATTAGGACATAAGAACTAGGATCAGGAGTAGACCATGTGGCCCCTCAAGCCTGCTCCACCATGTAATAAGATCATAGCTGATCTTTTCATGGACTCAGCTCCACTTACCCATCCGCTCACCATAATCCTTAATTCCTTTACTGCATCTATTTTTGCCTTAAAAACATTCAAAGAGATAGCCTCAACTGCTTCACTGGGCCGGGAATTCCATGGATTCATAACCCTTTGGGTGAAGAAGCTCTTCCTAAACTCAATCCCCAATCTGCTCCCCCTTATTTTGCGGCTATGCCCCCTTGTTCTAGTTTCACCCGCCAGTGGAAACAAACTCCTTGCTTCTATCTTATCTATTCCCTTCATAATCTTATATGTTTCTATGAGATCCCCCTCATCCCTCTGAATTCCAATGAGTATAGGCACAGTCTACACAGTCTCTCCCCATAAGCCAAGCCTCTGAATTCCACAATCAACCTCGTGAATCGCCGCTGCACTCCTCCAGTGCCAGTATATCCTTTCTCACGTAAGGAAACCAAAACTGTACACAGTACTCCAAGTGTGGCCTCTCCAGCACCTTAAACAGCTGCAACATAACCTCTCTGAATTAAACTCCATCCCTCGAGCAATAAAGCTCAAAATTCCATTTGCCTTCTTAATTATCAGCTGCACCTGCGAACCAACTTTTTGTGATTCATGCATAAGGGCACCCAGATCCCTCTGCACAGCAGCACGCTACATTTTTTACCATTTAAGAAAAAAGTAAATTTTGCTGTTATTCCTACCAAAATGGATGATCTCACTTTTCCCAACATTGTACTCAATCCGCCACGCCCTTGTCCACTCACTTAGACTACCTATAACCCTTCGCAGGCGTTAATTGTCCTCTGCACACTTTGCTCGACCACTCATCATACTGTCACCTGCGTACTTGGTCCCCAACTCCTAATAATCTATCATTAACCCCTTGAACGATAGGGTTTTCCTGTGATGAGAGACTGGGAAAATTATGTTTATATTCTTTGTAGAACAGAAAAATGAGACATCAACGCATTGAAACACAATATCTTGAAGGATGGTGACATGCCAGATACGAAAGAGGTTGATTACATTAGCTGGAAAATATGTCACACAGCGACATGGCCTCAGGATCAAGAAATTACCATTTCAGAATGAGAGGAGGAGAATTTTCTCCGACCAGAGGATAATGAATGTTTTGGAATCTCTGCCCAAGTGACCTGTCGATGCTCAGTCACTCCTAAGACCATAAGACATTGGAGCAGTATTAGGCCACTCGTCCATAGCGTCTGCTCCACCATTCAATCTTGGCTGATACTTTTCTCATCCCCATTCTCCTGCATTTTGCCCATAACCCCTGATACCCTTATTAAGCAAGAACATATCTATCTCTATCTTAAAGACACTCAGTGGTCTGGCCTCCACAGCCTTCTGTGACGAAGAGTTCCACAGATTCACCACTCTCTGACTGAAGAAATTCCTCCTCATATCTGTTTTAAAGGTTCGTTCCTTTAGCCTGAGGATGTGCCCTCTGGTTCTAGTTTTTCCTACCAGTGGAAATATCCTCTCCACGTCCACTCTATCCAGGCCTCGCAGTATCCTGTAAGTTTCAATAACATCCCCCCCCCCTCGCCCCCCCCCCCCGCCATCCTTCTAAACTTCAACGAGTACAGACCCAGAGTCCTCAACCGTTCCTCATATGACAAGCCCTTCATTCCAGGAATCATTCTTGTGACCATCCTCTGGACTCTTTCCAAGGCCAGCACATCCTTCCCTGGATATGGGGCACAAAACTGCTCACAATACTCCAAATGCGGTCTGACCAGAGTCTTATACAGCCTCAGCAGTACATCCCTGCCCTTGTATTCCAGCCCTCTCGACATGAATGCTAACATTGCATTTTCCTTCCTAACTGCCGATTGAAACTGCACCTTAAGAAAATCTTGAACAATGAGTCCCAAGTCCCTTTGTGTTTCTGATTTCCGAAGCATTTTTCCATTTAGAAAATAGCCTCTGCCTCCATTTCTCCTTCCAAAGTGCATAACCTCACACTTTTCCACATTGTATTCCATCTGCCACTTCTTTGCCCACTTTCCTAACCTGCCCAGTTCTTTTTCCAACCCTCCTGCTTCCTCAAGACTACCTGTCCCTCTCCATACCTTTGTATCATTTGGAAACTTAGCAACAGTGCCTTCAGATCCTTCCTCCAAATCGTTAATGTATATTGTGAAAATTTGTGGTCCCAGCACTGACCCCCGAGGCACGCCACTAGTCACCGGCTGCCATCCTGAAAGAGACGCCGTTATCTCCACTCTCTGTCTTCCGCCAGTCAGCCAATCCTCTGTCCATGCCAGGATCTTACTCTTAACACCATGCGCACTTAACTTATTTAACAGTCTCCTATGTAGCACCTTGTCAAAGGCCTTCTGGAAATCCACTGGTTCTCCTTTATCTAACTTCCTTGTTACCTCCTCAAAGAACTCTAACAGATTCGTCAGATATGAGCACCCATTGACAAAACCTTGCTGACTCATTCCTACTTCATCATGAACTTCAAAGTACTCTGCAATCTCATCTTTAATAATTGTCTCTATAATCTTGCCAATGACCGACGTCAGGCTAAGTGGCCTATAAATCCCCATCTGCTGCCTCCGTACCTTCTTAAACAGCGGTGTTACTGTCCTACTTTCCAATCCTCTGGTACTCTCCCTGCCTCCAGTGATTCCTGAAGTTCACAACCATTGAGTCCACAATTTCCTCAGTTATCTCTTTTAGAACCCTGGGGTGTAGTCCATCTGGTCCAGGTGACTTATCCACCTTCAGACCTTTCAGTTTCCCCAGAACCTTCTCCTTAGTGATGGCCACTCCACTCATCTGTGCCCCTTGGCTCTCCTGGAGCTCTGGCATCCCACTGGTGTCTTCCACCGCGAAGACTGATGCAAAGTAACTGTTCAGTTCCTCTGCCTTCGCTTTGTTTCCTGTTATTACTTCTCCAGCCTCACTTTCCAGTGGTCCAATGGCTATTTCTGCCTCTCTCTTACCTTTTATATATTGAAACAAAACTCTTCCTATCTTCTTTTATACTACTAGCTAGCTTACACTCATATTTCATGTTCTCATCGCTAATTGTTTTTTTTTTCAGTTGTGCTCTGCTCGCTTTTAAAGGCATCACAATCCTCTGGCTTCCCACTGATCCTTGCCACTTTGGAAGCTTTTTATTTTGCTTTTATACTGTCCTTGACTTCCCTCGTCAGCCATGGATGCCTCGTCCTCTCCTTAACATGTTGCCTCCTTCTTGGGATGAATTTCATTTGTGCCTCCCGAATAACTCTCAAAAACTCCTGCCATTGCTGTTCCAAAGTCTTCGATATTGTACTCAGTATATTGAAGAGTAAGGTCTATTGATTTTTGGATAAGAACAGAAACGAGGTATTTGGAGATAGTGTGGCAAAATGGAACTCGGTTACAAGGTCTCGGTGAAGCAAATGTCTTCTCTTGCTCATGTTCCACACCTGTATGCTCAGGGTCTCAACATTTTGACGAAGCCTTTGGTAGCCATGGGGTGTTGCTGGGAAACACATCCTTGCATTAACACATGGTGGGGGAAAAACATTGAACTCAGAATTGAGTTCTGTTGCATTTGCAGGATGCGTTTGATTGATGTGTGTCACATGTTGTCAAAGTTATGCCAACTGTAAAGTGGATTCCTAACCGTCCATTCTGAAACTGCATGCATCAGTGGCAGCACTGTAGCACAGTGGTTAATCCTGCTGCCTCACAGTATAAAGGACCTGCGTTCGATTCCCAGCTTGGGTCACTGTCTGTCTGGAATTTGCACCTTCTCCCCGCGTCTGCGTGCGTTTCCTCCGGATGCTCATGTTTCCCCCCACTGTCTGAAAGCCGTGCTGCTCAGGTGCATTGATCGTGCTGAATTCTCCCTCAGTGTACCTGAATAGGCGCTAAAGTGTGGCGATCAGCGCATTTTCACAGTTACTTCATTGCAGTGTTAATGTAAGCCCACATGTGACAGGAATAAAAAAAAACTTTAATGCTCTCCAGCATGCTATTTCTCTGAAAGTTTTCTCCCCTTCATCTTCGTCCATCACCTCGTAAGTTGGATTTTCCCAAATATTTATTCATTTTGATTCTCAAACCGCTTTTAGGGCGATACGATGGTACAGTGCTGCCTCACAACGCCAGGGACCCGAGTTCGAATCCTGGCGTCGGTCACTCTATGTGTGGAGTTTGCACGTTCTCCCTGTGTCTGTTCGGGTTCCCTCCTGGTGCTCCGGATTCCTCCCACAGTCCGAAGGATCTGCTGGTTCTGTGCATTGGCCATGCTAAATTCTCCCTCTGTGTACCCGAACAGGCGCTGGGGTTTGGCGACTAGCGGATTTCACAGTAACTTCATTGCAGTGTTAATGTAAGCCTACTTATGAAAAATAAATAAAATTTTAAAAATATTATCGATGAATTAGTTTCTTCGGATTTATTGCAAGAAGGCTGCATGAGAAGAGTAAGGTTTACTGCAATGAAGGTGTAGAAGCCTTTGAGGTTTCTATGTCATTGAGTGGGTTCTATGCATATTTCCTCGGGGGCAGGGCAGTGTGTGGTAATCCCATTAAAATATATCAGATACTGGCTGGGCTTTGAGGGCAAATGTTGACAGGCTTTTTCTCCCACTTTATGGAGATTCTGGAACTGGGAGTGACAGTCTCCGGATCAAGACTGAGATGGTGAGAAGTTTCGTCAGTCGCAGGCTTGTGATCCTTTGGGATTCTCTCTGGCACAGATGTCCATGTGTTTTCGGGAATGAGCAGCATGTGAGGCAGAGCTAAAAGATCAGCCAAGTTCTTATGGCATAGTCGATGGGATGAAGGCCCACGTACCGTGGAATCCCCACAGTGCAGATGGAAGCAATTTGGCCCATCGAGCTTACACCGGCAACAATCCCACCCAGGCCATGTCCCCGTAACCTCGCACGTTTACCATGGTTAATCCAGCCAAACAACACATCTCTGGACAACAATTGGAATTTAGCAGGGCCAATGCACCTAACTGCCACATCTTTGGACACAAAGGGGCAATTTAGCATGGCCAATCCACTTAATCTGCAAATCGTGGGACACTAAAGGGCAATTTAGCATGGCCAATCCAGCGAACCTTCCCACCGTTGAACACTAAGTGACAATCTAGCATGGCGAATTTACCTAAACTGCACATTATGGACACTCAGGGGCAATTTAGCAAGGCCAATCCACCGAACATGTACATCTTGGGACACTAAGGGGCAATTTAGCATGGGAGGAAACTGGAACACTCTGAGGAAACCCACGCAGAAATGGGGAGAACGTCCAAGCTCAACAGAAGCAGTGACCCAAGCCAGGAATCCAACCCGGATCCCTGTCAGTGCGAGGCACTGTGCCACCGTGCCGCCCTACTTGCACCGACTCTCCAGAAGAGCATCTTACCCTGACACACTTTGCCCTCTAAAGAGGTATAATCGTTTGAAATACCATCTGCTTTCTGGGTTCCAAATAATTTTTATTATTATTTCCACAGGAGGTCAATACTTCCAAAAGAATTTAGAATTGTTCATAAGGGATCCTGCGACAGAGACTGTAGCTGCTTCCACTCCTGGCCGCACGGTGCCGCTCTAACTCTGGAGCACGCCTTTCCTACCTGCAGTCGCATCTTGCCCGCTCCGTTTCCCGGTCGCTGCTCTTTGTCAAATCCCGATCACGCCCCCATGACGGGGAGCGACGTCTGCCATTCATTCGTGATGTCAAATCCTTTTCAAATATTCACATCGCCATTGGAAGGTGTTGATACAGGGTGATTGTGCGTTAATTCTCAATGATTAATGTGCTGACTGTTGGTATCATGCTGTGGCTGTTCATAACAACATTTTGTCTGTGAGTATGATTGGAATTATTCTGACAGGACTGGGCGTACTTCGCTTTTTTCAGATGAGCGTAAAATAAAGGTTATTTATCTATTTCTAGTGGTCAATTGTTTGCTTTAAAATGAAAGATAAGGATTATTCCGAGCACATGTCTCTGGGCTTGTTGGCTCTTGGACCTGGTTGAGAACGCCTGGGTGATTTCTGGTGTCCCACTTCAAAGATTTGCTTCGATTTACTTTCAATGCCGAACACGCGCAGAGCAATATCAAAATTTGGTCCCAGACGAGGCAAAGATATATTTGGAAGGGTGATGTTAAGCTATTTCAAGGAGGTGTGTGTTAAGGAGACTCTTACATTGGAAAATGAGGACGGAATTTTTAGCAGGTCAGCGAATGAATTCGAGATCTTATTGGCTGGGGGCCACTATGGTTAGCACTGCTGCCTCATATTGCCAGGACCGGGGTTCGATTCCTGGCTTGGGTCACTGCCTGTGTGGGGTCTGCACATTCTCCCCGTGTCTGCGTGGGTTTCCTCCAGGTGCTCTGGTTTCCTTCCACATGCTGATTAGATGCAATGGCCATGCAAACGAAAGGCATGCTGGTCAGATGCACTAGCCATGCAAATTATCCGAAAGTGTTCCGGAATAGGCACCGGAGTGTGACGACGAGGGGGATTTTCACAGCAACTTCATTGCAGTGTTAATGTAAGCCTACTTGTGACGCTAACAGATGAACTAAACTTGAAAGCTTCAATGGTTGAACGAAGGGAAAATCGAGCGTATACATGTGGCTGCACTTTTCAAGCACATTAAAGTTAAATTCATTAATTAGTCACAAATCGGCCTACACCCATGATTGTCATTGCCAAATGAAGGCACACACTTTCTGAAGTGTATTTATTGGTCACCAGTAGGCTTAGATTCACATTACAATTAAGGTACACTGAGGGAGAATTTAGCATGGCCAATGCACGTCTTTGGACTCTGGGAGGAAACTAGAGCACCCGGAGGGAAACCACTTACACACAGGATTGTTGTTTGTGCAGACTCGATGGCCTCCTGCTGCACTGTAGGATTTTATATTCTGTAACTTCTGAACGCAAAGTTCCCGACCTGGATCATAAAACACGGTTTCACGTGAGGGCATGTGATTTGCTTATTGGATGACACAGAGCCTAATTGAAGACGTGAACTCTCTGGATGACGGCTCGCTGAAGCCTTTCAAATATAGGCAGTGACCCCAAGCAAGGAATCGATACCGTGGTCCCTCGTGCTGTGAGGCAGCGGTGCTATCCACTGTGCCACCGTGCTGCCCCAGGAACTTAGTCAATGAAGTAAAAGTCAATGGTGACTGGCAGAAGCAGTATCAATCAATTTAATGTTGTTACTGGAAAATCCGGGCTTGAATGACAACTATCTGTTCGTACCTAAATCGCCATTACCTCCCATTGCAAGTGTCATTGATCTCTTTTTAGGGCAAGTGTCATTGAAGTTAACTCGAAATGTCAGGAAAATATTCCTGGAATCTTTCCTCAATTCACAAACATCATCAAATAAACTCGTGGGGAATATTTCAACAATCAAGCTTACAATGATCGATGTGTACATACTATTCCATGTCAACAACGTATCAGAATGAAGTTTGGTTTATTGTGGAAGAAAGCAGATTTGTGTAACTTATTCTGTTTTGTAAGATCAATCTTCCATTTGAACAAAATGATAAACATACCAAAAAAATACAATAGATTTATCGAACTCATTCACAAGAAAATTATTTGCAAGTCTTCAGCGAGCCGTCATCCAGAGAGTTCGCGTCTTCATTTAGGCTCTGTGTCATCCAATAAGCAAATCTCATGCCCTCAAGTGGAACCGTGTTTGATGATCCAGGTCGGGAACTTTGAGTTCAGAAGTTACAGAATATAAAATCCTACAGTGCAGCAGGAGGCCATCGAGTCTGCACAAACACCAATCCCACCCAGCCCCTATCCCCATAACCCCTTGTATTTACCCTTGCTAACCCCCCGACACGAAGAGGCAATTTAGCATGGCCAATCCACATAACCCGTACATCTTTGGACTCTGGGAGGAAACTGGAGCAGGCGGATGAAACCCACGCATACACAGAGTGAAAATGCAAACTCCACACAGACAGTGACCCAAGCTGGGAATTGAACCTGGGTCCCTGGCGCTGTGAGGCAGCAGTGCTAAACACCGTGCTTCCGTACATGCTGTAAAGCCAACCTTTCCTTCTCATGGCTGCATAAGAAGATTCTGGGGTGAAGATAAATAAGATGTTTCTGGTGTCAAGACTCTGTTAAGACCCAGGCCAGAATCTTCAAGGTGTTTTATGAAGATACCCTAGATCCTATGTTTTCACTTTTGAATTTGGCACCCGTCAGCATAAGATGTTTCACTCCAGGTTTGATTAAAGAGATCCAGGAGGAAGCTTTTATCAAAGAAAATTTATTTAAGAATACGGTTACAATACAATGAAAGGAATTAGCATAACATCGACCAATCATAAGATTTATACGTGATACAGTAAAAACCTTAACTGCGAGCTATCTATGGTATTCCAAGTAAAACACCATCCCACAAACACACACCCCTTTGTAGACAAGGCAGAAAGAGCAACTGTGCCCACGTGATACTAGGTTTTCAGCTTTTTAACCTGCTGTATATTGGTCATGTGGATGTTGGATTAAATTTCTGAGGCTTCCGAGTCATGGAACTTTCTAAAAGCCTCTGGAGAGAGATAAAGCCGGAACCACGCTACCTTCTCCCACGAGATCCTGGAAGATACGAAAAGAAAACTAAAAACTTGGACTTTACTGTGGTCGAAAAGAATCTGCCCCCGGGCATCACCTGACCTGCCAGTCATGCTCCACCCAGCAATTCCAAAAGGATCATAAAACCCGAGGACACTGCATTAGGTCAGATTAAAAATAAACATGGTGTTCATTACGTTGCTCCAGTAACAATGAGAGACACTGGTTTCATACAAAACGATGCCAACAAAAGGCTAGGAGCTGCTTGAAGAAACCTGCAAAGAAAGATGATTAAAATACATTTCTTAAAGGCACTGTATCGTCACAACGCAGTCTCGAGGATTGATAGCAGAGAACAGACTGACAACTGAATACTCACAGGTGCCCTACTGCACTCAAGGCCCTCTTACAGACAACAAAGTACAATGAACAAAGAACATTACAGCACAGGAAGAGGCCCTGCTACTCGCCAAGCCTGCATACTGCCTATCGGACTAAAACCCCTACCCTTCTGGGGACCATCATCCCTCCATTCCCATCCTATTCATGTATTTGTCCAGACGCCCCTTATAAGTCACTATCGTATTTGCTTTCACTACTTCCCCTGGCAGCGAGTTCCAGGCACCCACCACCTTCTGTGTAAAAAAACTGCCTTGTACATCTCCTGTAAATCTTACTTCTCGCACCTTAAACCTACGCCCCTCATAATTGACTCTTCCACCTCGGGAAAAACTTTTGACTATCCACTCTGTCCATGCCCCGACTAATCTTGTAGACTTCTATCAGGTCGCCCCTCAACTTCTTAGTAGTAATTAAAACCCTGGACGCTATTTTGGAGGAAAGGAACCAACGTGCCTAAATGAGATCATTAGGGAATCAACACATTTCCTTGGGTTGTAACTTGCTTTCAGGAAGTGAAAGGGATTCCTACATCACAGCAGTAACTTTAATTTAATATGTTCTCAAAAAAATCTTGAACTGTCTACGACCTGAACTGAGGCATGAATCCACAAACATTCTGACTCAACAGAAAAATACTTCAAGTCAAACTGAATCACTCACGAATTAATTACATTTAATATGCGGCTAATAAATAAGTTACTTTCAATTAACAATTCTAATGTAAATCGATTTTCCAGTCTTGGTCACTCTTGGGGTAAAGAACAATCGTGTCAATGTTGCCTCTTTGTAGACATATTATAGTGAGCTAGCGATCGGGGTCAATATTTTCTACAATTAAGGAACTCGCTGATATTGGTTAATTGGGATTTGGTTTGATCTGATTTGATTTATGATTGTCACTTGTTTGAGTATGAAGTGAAAAGCATTATTTTTTGCATGCTATACAGACAAAGCTTACCGTACATAGGGAAGGAAAGGAGAGATTGCAGAATGTAATGTTACAGTCACAACTAGGGTGTAGAGACAGATCAACTTAATGTGAGGTAGGTCCATACAAAATTCTGATGGCAGCAGGGATGAAGCGGTTTTTGTGTCAGTTGGGACCTGTCTTCAGACTTCTGTATCTTCTTCCCAATGGAAGAAGGTGGAAGAGATTATATCCGGGGTAAGTGGGGTCCCTGATTATGCTGGCTACTTTTCCGAGTCAGCGGGAAGTGTCCTGATCATGTTTGGAGACTAGGGAGCAATTTAGTATCGCCATGAACGATTATGTTATTGAATGGTGGTGCACGCTTGAACGGCCGAATGGCCTACTCCTGCTTTGTGCTCGTGAAAGTAATACTGTGATGGACAGTGTTGATTGGTAATAGATGAAACTTAAATGAATGTGGGCAATTTCAAATCATTTTTTTCTTCATTGGATGTGGGCATCGTTGACAGGACCAGCATTTATTGCTCACCCCTAATCACTCTTCAATTACTCGGCTATTTAAGAGTCTATCACATTGCTGTGGGTCCGGAGTCACATGTAGGCCAGACCGTGTAAGGAAGGCAGACTCCCTTCCCTAGAGGCCATTAATGAATGAGATGGGTTTTTACAACAGTTTCATAGTCATCATTAGGCTTTTAATTCCAGATTTTTTATTGAATTCAAATTTCACCAGTTGCCATGGTGGGATTCGAACCCGGGTCCCCAGAGCATTTAGATTTATTTTATTCAATTTCATTTAATCTCATGCAACCATTTTATTGTCATTCTTTTTCACTTCTATTTTTCCACTTCTCCATTCCAGCTCTCCTTGTCGCCACACCCTCCCGCCCTTCAGTGCAGCTGCCACATTCCTCAGGCAGCCCTTTAACATTTTGTACCTCTTCTGCCATTCTTCCATTCTGATAACTTAGTGGACACACTTAGCACGTTATCAGCCTTCTCTCTCCTCATGTAAATTGCCATTGTCCAATTCCACACCCCCTCCTGCCTACCCCAAGCGTATAAACCTTTGCTGATTCTTTTTGCTCTTAGCTCTGACGAAGGGTCATGGAGACTCAAAACGTTGGCTCTATTCTCTCTCCACAGATGCTCAGACCAGCTGAGACTTTCCAGCATTTTCTGTTTTTATTTCAGATTCCAGCATCCGCAGTATTTTGCTTTTACCCCAGAACATTCCCCTGAGTATCTGGTTTACGAGCCCAGTGACAATATCACTATGCCTCCCATCGGAATGGGTACTGGGGATGAACTTATTTTGACACGGTGTTAAATGCAATGAGGCTGCTAATTATGAAATTTGTGAAAGGGGTTCGATTATCGTATTTCCTTTCATTAGATGAGATTATTATTAGTGCCACGAGTAGGCTTACATTGCAATGACGTAACTGTGAAAATCCCCTAGTCGCCACACTCCGGTGCCTATTCGGGTACACTGAGGGAGAATTTAGCATGGCCAATGCACCTAAAAGCACGTCTTTCAGACTGTGGGAGGAAACTGGAGCACCCGGAGGAAACCTATGTGGACATAGGGAGACTTGACACAGACAGTGATCTAAGCCTCGAGTCGAACCCGGGTCTCTGGCACTGTGAGTCAGCAGTGCTAACCACTGTGCCATCATACTGCCCGTCACGGACTACGTTGGAACAATCGCTCTTAGGTCACTTCTGCCTCAAAAACACACAATTCTCGAACTAGGAATGAAAGGAAATCACTGCGGATGCTGGAATGTGAAGCCAAAGGAGAACAGTCTGGAAAATCTCAGTAGTTCTGGCAGTATGTGTAAGGAGAGAAAAGAGCTGACATTTCGAGTCCAGATGACCCTCTGTCAAAGCTAAGCGGCATGTCTTTTAACTTCGACAAAGCCTTCTATGCTTTTTAGCTTTGACAGTGTGTTATCTGGACCAGAAACGTGAGCACTTTTCTCTCCTTACAGATAATGCCAGACCAGCTGAGGTTTTCCAGCATTTTCTCTTTTGGATTCTCAAACTATGGATCAAACACCTATGGCTTAAAGTTCAAATGTTAAAAATCAAAACACATTTTGTAAAAAGGATTTTGAGTAGGAGCTATTCACTCTGTTATGAAACAAGAAACTAGTTAGTATTTTAAAGACATGCACATTAGAGGAACATTTATTCCAATGCCCCAGTTAGACATCCCGTGAGGATCAGCCGCTTTAGTGAAACAAAGCCCTAATTAGGATGTAGTTTAGAACACGGTTTTCCGTGATACTTACTGCAAAGGGTCAATATGCACCACCCTAACAGAACAAAAACACTTAGAAGCAGCCGTTGAATCAAATCATTCATTTTCGGGAGACTCTCATTAGACAGTTGATATAATGAGAAAATTGAAGCAGTAAATTCAATGCTTCAGCTCCTCTGCAAGAGCCTGTAGCAATTATTCCACCAGGGTATGTTCAAAAGAATGGGGAGGAACAGTGCTGGGAGACCAGAGCGAGATACAGACATCTTAATGTGAAGACCCTAGGAGAACGAATTAATGCCACAACAGGTTCGGAAGTGAACAGAGAGGGTGCTCCTTCCAGAGTGATTGAAATTCTCTGCAAAATGCTATCACCTTTAAAGTCAAAGAAAAGAGTCATTAGCTTTTGCAGCAGAGAGTGGGGTTTGGCAGCAGACAGAGCGAGGGAGAGAGACGTTGGCTGTGGCCACGCTTGTTTTGGTATGACCTTAAGAAAGACGCCTTCCTCACTGCCCTTTCAGGGATTGTGCAAAGTACATCTACAGCAGAAATCGCTGATCGAGATTTTGACCACGTTACGCTTTGAAACATAGAAACCCTACAGTACAGAAAGAGGCCATTCGGCCCATCGAGTCTGCACCGACCACAATCCCACCCAGGGCCTACCCCCATATCCCTACAGATATACCCACTAATCCCTCTAACCTACTCATCTCAGGACACCAAGGGCAATTTTTAGGATGACCAATCAACCTAACCCGCACATCTTTGGACTTGGGAGAAAACCAGAGCAAACCCACGCAGACACGAGGAGAATGTCCAAACTCCACACAGATCGTGACCCAAGCCGGGAATCGAACCCATGTCCCTGGAGCTGTGAAGCAGCAGTGCTAACCACTGTGCTACCGTGCCGTACCGCTTGAGATAGAAAATTGCCTGAGACGGCAGCTCACTGTGGTTTTTCGTTTTTTACAGTTGAGGCGCTACACCGACCCAACAGCCTCCAGAGATCAGAAGCTGAAACACAATGTTAAACCGCAGAGAGAAGACGGTTGGGCATTCAAGATAGATTAAGCTGATCAGAGAACCTGTTTGTTTACAATTAAGCCATATTCCAGGAACCTATTCAAAAGACAATTAGTCACTATTTGCAAGCATTCCGAGGATTGGGTACAATTCGCAGAAACCCCCTCTGATTCACAACATACGCACGCAAGTCACAAATAATTTGTAGAATATTTTCACTCCTCTTTATGAGGCAGCTTGCATCAGGAATCATGTGCAACCTCTTTACAGAATGAATTAGATTGGACACAATTACATTACGGCATGCTGGCACAGTGGTTAGCAGTGCTGCCTCACCGCGTCTGGGACCTGGCTTCGATTCCCGCCTTGGGTGACTGCGTGGAGTTTGATGTTGTCCTCATGTCTGCGCAGGTTTCCTCTGGGTGCTCCGGTTTCCTACCACAGTCTGAAAGTGTGCAGGTTTGGTGGATTGGCCATGCTAAATTGCTCCTTAGTGTCCAACTATCTAGAGTTCAGGTGGAGCAGCCATGCAGAATTGTCTCTTAGTGTTCAAAGATGTGCAGTTTAGGTGGATTGGCCATTCTAAATTGCACCTTTGTTTTCAAAGAAGTGCAGGTTAGCTGGATTGGCCATGCTAAATTGCCCCTGAGTGCCCAACGATGTATGGGTTAGGTGGATTATCCGTGGTAAATCTGCGCAGTTATGGGGATAAGGTGGGGTGACGTGACCTGAGTAAATTGGTGCTTCTTTCTGCACTGTAGGAAGTCTATGATTATATTCCGAATTCCTTTCGTTTCGCATTGTAACACAAAGGGTTCTACCCCCAGACGACAGTGACAGATTAAGAGGAACACCAAAATGATAACGTGCCCCTCGAAAATGCGGAGCATTCTGATTTGGAACTATATCACCAACTATTCCGTCACTGCCCCGGTTACAAATCTGGTGACTCCTTCCCTAAAATGAACTGTGAGCAAACACAGGGATTAAAGAGGATGGGTCATCATAGAATCATCAAACCCTACAGTGCAGAAGGATGCCGTTCGGCCCATCGAGTCTTCACCGAACACAGTTCCACGCAGGCACTATCCCCATAACCCCATGCATTTACCCGAGTTGGTCCCCCTGACCAACTATCCCCATGACCCGATACATTTACCCTAGTTGGTCCCCCTGACACTAAGGGGCAATTTAGCATGGCCAATCCACTTAACCGGCATATCTTTGGACAGAAAGGGGCAATTTAGCATGACCAATCCACGTAACCCGCACATCCTTGGACACTAAGGGACAATCTAGCATGGTCAATCTACCTAATCTGTACATCTTTGGACACTAAGGTGCAATTTGGCATGGCCACTGCAGCTAACCTGCACATCTTTGGACATCATCATCTTGGAAAGAAAAATACACTCTGCCCTTGCCAAGGAAATTCACATCCCGTGAATGAATTGAAATTTAGCTGAAATAGAAAACATATCACCACACAATTACTGTACAATAACACTCCCTGAAGACACGCTGCCAGTTCACCGCTGTGACGCACGGTCGAGGACCACACGGTGTCAAATGAATTGGAATTCACCAGCACACCGCACCAAACTTGTGTCATACTTTCCATTGCATAGCTCGTCATAATTTCCACTGTATCTGAAAGGGACGAAACTCTCTGGGTCTGAGCTGAGGTCAACCTGCGGCCATTAACCCTACAGAAACCAACTGGTCACATAACATGTAGAAATAACGCGTAAAGGTATCCAAAGAATGCTTATCTGGAAGACTTATTTTCTTGCTGTGGCGTGTTTATGACAAGTGAAAGAAGGTAAGAACTAGAACATAGAACATTGAACATAGAACAGTACAGCACAGAACAGACCCTTCGGCCCACGATGTTGTGCCGAGCTTTATCTGAAACCAAGATCAAGCTATCCCACTCCCTATCATTCTGGTGTGCTCCATGTGCCTATCCAATAACCGCTTAAATGTTCCTAAAGTGTCTGACTCTACTATCACTGCAGGCAGTCCATTCCACACCCCAACCACTCTCTGCGTAAAGAACTTACCTCTGATATCCTTCCTATATCTCCCACCATGAACCCTATAGTTATGCCCCCTTGTAATAGCTCCATCCACCCGAGGAAATAGTCCTTGCACGTTCACTCTATCTATCCCCTTCATCATTTTATAAACCTCTATTAAGTCTCCCCTCAGCCTCCTCCGCTCCAGAGAGAACAGCCCTCGCTCCCTCAACCTTTCCTCATAAGACCTACCCTCCAAACCAGGCAGCATCCTGTTAAATCTCCTCTGCACTCTTTCCAGCGCTTCCACATCCTTCTTATAGTGAGGTGACCAGAACTGCACACAATATTCCAAATGTGGTCTCACCAAGGTCCTGTCCAGTTGCAGCATAACCCCACGGCTCTTAAACTCCAACCCCCTGTTAATAAAAGCTCACACACTATAGGCCTTCTTCACAGCTCTATCCACTTGAGTGGCAACCTTTAGAGATCTGTGGATATGGAACCCAAGATCTCTCTGATCATTCACAGTCTTCAGAACCCTACCTTTGACCCTGTAATCCACATTTAAATTAGTCCTACCAAAATGAATCACCTCACATTTATCAGGGTTAAACTCCATTTGCCATTTTTCAGCCCAGCTTTGCATCCTATCTGTGTCTCTTTGCAGCCTACAACAGCCCTCCACCCCATCCACTACTCCATCAATCTTGGTGTCATCAGCAAATTTACTGATCCACCCTTCAGCGCCCTCCTCTAAGTCATTAATAAAAATCACAAAGAGCAGAGGTCCAAGCACTGATCCTTGTGGCACTCCGCTAGCAACCTGCCTCCAGTCCGAAAGTTTTCCATCCACCACCACCCTCTGTCTTCGATCAGATAGCCAATTACCTATCCAATCTGCCAACTTTCCCTCTATCCCACAGCTCCTTACTTTCATCATAAGCCGACCATGCGGACCTTATGAAACACCTTACTAAAATCCAGGTAGATGACATCAACTGCACTACCTTCATCAACACACTTCGTTACCTCCTCAAAAAATTCAATCAAATTTGTGAGGCACGACTTGCCCTTCACGAATCCGTGCTGACTATCCCGGATTAATCCGCATCTTTCTAAATGGTCGTAAATCCCATCCTTAAGGATCTTTTCCATCAATTTACCAACCACCGAAGTAAGACTAACCGGTCTATAATTACCAGGGTCATTTCTATTCCCTTTCTTAAACAGAGGAACAACATTCGCCACTCTGCACTCCTCTGGGACCATCCCGTGGACAGTGAGGCCCAAAAAATCAAAGCCAAAGGCTCTGCAATCTCATTCCTTGCCTCCCAAAGAATCCTAGGATATATTTCATCAGGCCCAGGGGACTTATCGAACTTCAGTTTATTCAAAATTGCCAGTACATCCTCCCTCCGAATAACTATTTCCTCCAGCCTATTAGCCTGTCACACCTTCTGTTCCTCAAGAACATGGTGAACACTGAAGAAAAATACTCATTCATCACCTCGCCTATCTCCACTGACTCCATACACAAGTTCCCATTACTGTCCTTGAACGGCCCTAACCTCACCCTGGTCATTCTTTTATTCCTCACATAAGAGTAAAAAGCCTTGGGGTTTTCCTTGATCCGACCCGCCAAGGACTTCTCATGTCCCCTCCTAGCTCTCCTAAGCCCCCTTTTCAGCTAATTCCCTGCTAACTTGTAACCCTCAATCGAGCCATCTGAACCTTGTTTCCTCATCCCTACATAAGCTTCCCTCTTCCTTTTCACAAGACATTCCACCTCTTTCGTGAACCATGGTTCCCTCACTCGGCCATTTCCTCCCTGCGTGACAGCGACATACCTATCAAGGACACCCAATATTTGTTCCTTGAAAAAGTTCCACTTTTCATGAGTGCCTTTCCCTGAGAGTTTCTGTTCCCATTTCTGCCCCCAAATTCTTGCCGAATCGCATCATAATTACCTCTCCCCCACTTGTAAACCTTGCCCTGCCACACGGCCCTATTCCTCTCCATTGCAATAAGAAAAGACACCGAATTGTGGTCACTATCTCCAAAGTGCTCTCCTACAACCAAATCTAACACTTGGCCCGGTTCATTTCACAGTACCAAATTCAATGTGGCCTCACCTCTTGTCGGCCTATCCACATATTGTGTCAGGAAACCCTCCTGCACACACTGCACAAAAACTGCCCCATCCGAACTATTTGACCTACAAAGGTTCCAATCAATATTTGGAAAGTTAAAGTCCCCCATGACAACTACCCTGTGACCACCACAGATATCCATAATCTGCTTAGCAATTTCTTCCTCCACATCTCTATCTCTATACTTATATCTATTAGTATCTATATCTATAATTTCTTCCTCCACATCTCCACACTGTACATTGCAATCAGCTAGAATCAGCGTTCACACAGTAGAAACTGTGACGCCCATATTCAGGTGAAGGGAATTACCCTGTTCATGCGCGTTTGCTTTATTTTCCTCACAGAAATGTTCAGTAAAAGTTCACTAATGCTCTTCAGGGAAGGACATTTGCCGTCCTTACCTGGTTTGCCCGACATGTGACTCCGGAGCCGCTGCAATATTGTTGACTCTCAACTGCTTTCGGGCAACTAGGGATGGGCAACAACATTTTTAAAGTTAAAGTTTATTTATTTGTGTCACAAGTAGGCTTACATTAACACTGCAACGATGTTACTGCGAAAATCACCTAGTCACCACACTCTGGCGCCTGTTTGCGTCCAATGAGGGAAACGTTAGCAAGGTCAATGCACCTAACGAGCACGTCATTCCGACTGTGGGAGGATACCGGAGCACCCAGAGGAAATCCATGCAGTCACGGGGAGAACGTGCAGACTCCGCACAGATGGTGACCAAAGTCAGGAATCACAGGCGGGTCCCTGTGAGGCAGCGACGCTAAACAGTGTGCCACACTGCTTTCTAAAGTTCTGGGAGACCCGGGTTCGAATCCCGCCTCCGCAGATGGTGGAATTTGAGTCCAACCAAAAAATATTTGGAATGAAGATTAACCATCATCGATTGTCGGAAAACCCCACCGGGTTAACTAATATCCTTTCGGGAAAGAAATCTGCCGCCATGACCATCGTCTGCCCCATTACGTGACTCCAGAGTCACAGCAATATGGTAGACTTTCGAGTGCCCTCAAAGGGCAACGAGGGGTCGGCAATCGATGCCCATTTCCGCCGAATGAATAAAAAGATTGATAGAGCGATCGATCTCCCTGTCTATCAACCTATCTATCAATCTGTCTGTCTGCATATCTATCTATCTATCTATCTATCTATCTATCTATCTATCTATCTATCTATCTATCTATCTATCTATCTATCTATCTATCTATCTATCTATCTGTCTGTCTGTCTGTCTATTTATCTGTCTACCTATATATATATATATCGCGAGAGAGAGAGAGAGAAAGGTAACGTTCCCTCTTGCAGGGTAATCGAGAAGGAGGTGGCAGATTTAAATCTGAGATGGGGGAAATTTTACTTCTGCCAAAGAATGGACAGTTTGTGGAACTTCCTACCATAGAGTGCGGTGGATGCCGGGACCTTGAGTAAATTAAGGATTAGGTAGACGACACATTAATTGGGAACGGTTTGAAGGGCTATGATGAACAGGCAGGACAAAGAGAACAAAGAACATGGAACAGAACAGTACAGGAAACAGGCCCTTCGACCCCCCAAGCCTGTGCCGCTCATTGGCCCAACTAGACCATTCGTTTGTATCCCTCCATTCTCAGACTGCTCATGTGACTATCCAGGTAAATCTGAAACGATGCCAGCGTGTCCGCCTCCACCACCCTACTTGACAGCGCATTCCAGGCCCCCACCACTCTCTGTGTAAAAAACGTCCCTCTGATATCTGAGTTATACCTCGCCCCTCTCACCTTGAGCTCGTGACCCTTCGTGATCGTCACCTCCGACCTGGGAAAAAGCTTCCCACTGTTCACCCTATCTATACCCTTCATAATTTTGGACACCTCTATTAGGTCTCCCCTCATTCTGCGTCTTTCCAGGGAGAACAAGCCCAGTTTACCCAATCACTCCTCATAGCTAAGACCCTCCATATCAGGCAACATCCTGGTAAACCTTCTCTGCACTCTCTCTAAAGCCTCCACGTGCCTCTGGTAGTGTGGCGACCAGAACTGGACGCAGTACTCCAAATGTGGCCTAACCAGCGTTCTATACAGCTGTATCATCGGACTTCAGCCTTTATACTCTATACCCCGCCCTATAAGGCAAGCATACCATATGCCTTCTTCACCACCTTCTCCACCTGTGCTGCCATCTTCAAGGATTTGTGGACTTGCAGACCTAGGTCCCTCTGTGTTTCTATACTCTTGATGGCTCTGCCATTTATTGTATAACTCCCCCCTACATTAGTTCTTCCAAAATGCGTCACTTCGCATTTATCTGGATTAAATTACATCTGCCATTTCTCCGCCCAATTTTCCAGCCTATCTATATTCTGCTGGATTGTCCAACAATGTTCATCGTTATCCGCAAGTCCAGCCATCTTCGTGTCATCCGCAAACTTGCTGATAACACCAGTTACACCTTCTTCCAAATCATTTATATATATCACAAATAGTAGAGGTCCTAGTACAGAGTCCTGTGGAACACCACTGGTCACAGACCTCCAGCCGGAAAAAGACCCTTTGACTGCTACCCTCTGTCTCCTGTGGCCAAGCCAGTTCTCTTCCCATCTCGCCACCTCTCCTTGTATCCCATGAGCCTTAACCTTCTTAACCAACCTGCCATGAGGGACTTTGTCAAATGCCTTACTGAAATCCATATGGACAACATCCACGGCCCTTCCTTCCTCAACCGGTTTTGTCACTTCCTCAAAAAACTCCACCACATGTGAAGGCACGACCTCCCTCTTACAAAACAGGACAGTAAAGCTGAGGATCAGATCAGATCAACTATGATGGTAATAAATGGTAGACCAGTCTAGAGAGGCCAATTTGCCTTTTCCTGCTCTCAGTTCTTATGACTTGTGTGAGAGAGAGAAAGGGTGACTGAGAGGGAGAGCGATGGGGGAGCGCCGGGGGTGCGGGGAGGGGTGGGGGGTGCGGGGGGGGGGGGGGTGGGGAGCTGCGGTGGGGGGCGGGGGGGTGGTGCTGTTGGGAGGGACACAGCCAAATACGTGGAAATAAGTTATTCAGCCTCTCATATATACGCTGTCTCTTTGAACGAGCTCTGCAATTGGATCCAAAGTTTTCCAATAGCATTTCCAAATTCTTCCCGTCAAGTCACAATCTGACTTCCGTTTTGCAAGCTACTGTTGAATATGCTTCCAACCCCCTTTGCAGGCAATGGATTTGGAATGGAGTCAATGGGCAGCCTTGCGACGACAAGTGGCAAAGTATCAATGGTGCGACACATGGGCCAGGCAATGACTATATCCAACATGTGAGAATCGGACATTTCATCTTGACATTAAATTGAAATGCCATTGCCAAATCCCCTAGTATCAAATTCCTGGGCGTTACCATTGACCAGCAGCTTAATTGGACTGGCCATATAAGTGTATTGATTGAAAGGGAATATCAGAGGCTACGAATCTTGCAGCGAAAAGCTCGCCTCCTGACTCCAAAGATACTTTTTGCTACCCAGAAAGCACGAACCACGACAGAGGTTTTAGCACTACTGTTTCACCGGGCCTTGGACCCGGGTTCGATTCCAGGCTTGCGCCACTGTCTGTGCAGTGTCTGCACGTTCTCCCCGTGTCTGCGGGGGTTTCCTCTTCGAGCTCCGGTTTCCTCCCACAGTCCGAAAGACATGCTGGTTAGGCGCATTGGCCATGCTAAATTCTCGCTCAGTGTACCAGAACAGGCGCCAGAGTGCAGCGACCAGGAGATTTTCACAGTGACGTCATTGCAGTGTTCATGGAAGCCTACTTGTGACACGAATAAATGAACTTTCACTAAAGTCAGAAGTGTGATGGGATACTTTCCAAATTGCCTGCATGAGTGTAACCCCAAAAGCATTCATGAAATTTGGCGCCATCCAATGCAATGCGGCCCAGTTGGTTGGCTCCATTTCCACAAATATTCACTCCTCCCACCATCGAGGAACTGTGCCAGCAGTGTGCACCATCTACAAGATGAATTGCATAAGTTCACTAAGGCTCCTTATACAGGACTGATACCTTCTTGAAGGGACCTGGACACGAGATAAATGGAGCACCAGTTCCTGAATGTTTCCCTGACTTGGAAATATACCATCTGTTCTTCACTATTGCTCAGTCAAAATCCTGAGAGGGAGAGAGATGAGGGGGGGGGGAGAGGGGGGGAAGGGGGGGGGGAGGAAGTCGGGGGGAGGGTGCTGTTGGGGGATGGGGGGTCACAGCCAAATACGTGGAAATAAATTATTCAGCCTCTCATATATACGCTGTCTCTTTGAACGAGCTCTGCAATTGGATCCAAAGTTTTCCAATAACATTTCCAAATTCCCTTCCGAACAGCATTATGGGTGTAACAACACCAATTGGTGTGTACCGGTTGAAGAAGGCATCTCACTATCACATTCTCAAGGTATTTTAGGGATGGGCAATTAGCTCTGGCCTGGCCAGCGACGCCTACATCCGGTAAATTAATTTTAATAATCCAATCCTCTTTTCCAATTGATGCCAGTACCTTTGCACCATTCTCTTGTCAGCTGGCACCGTGCTGAGGAATGCAGTAAAGCTTGGGACAGCCGCTACAGAGGCACAATGGGGGAAGGTCGAAGGCTAAGACAATTCTGCCATTGTCCACCTTGGGGTGGGTAATTTTCTGGAGCACCTCCCTCATAATGAAAATACATGGTGAATATTAGATAGATCATAATTGTATTCAAGCATCTCTAACTGCCACTTGATCAATGTGGGCAACGCAAGTGCTGTTGCACTTTTGCTACTGGCCGATTTGAAATTTCTCTAGTGTTCCTTTGACTGTATTGAAGCACATCAGAGGCAACATGATCTATGAAGAAAAGTTAAATATCATTGAAATGAAGATAATTCCAGTTACAGACAAATATCGCTTTATTAATATGTAAATGTATGTCTCAGGTATAAGTGAACAATTAAATTAATCAGCTTAGGGAGAATAAGTGTGCGTGTGTTTGTGTGACAGTGTGTGTGTGACTGTGGGTGTATGAGTGAATGAGTGAGAGTGTGTTTGTGTGTGTCTGTAAGTGTGTGTGCATGCTTGTGAATGTATGTGAATGAGTATGTGAGGGCGTGTGTGTGAGAGTGTGTGTGTGCATGTGTGTGTATGCATGTTTTTGAGTTTGTGAGTGTGTGTGTGAATGAGTGTGTGCTTGTGTGCGTGTGTGTCAGTGTATGTGTGCGTGAGTGCGTGTGTGCGTTTGTGTGTGTGGAGTGAACGTGTGTATGTGTGTGAGAGTGTATGTGTGGGAGTGTGAGTACATGTGCGAGTTTGTGCGCATGTGTGTGAGAGTATATGTGGGAGTGTGAGTGTTGTGTGTGTGCGTGTATTTATGTGTGTGAGTTTTTGAGTGTGTGTGTTCTTGTATGCGTGTGTGAATACGTGTGTGTTTGTGTGAATGTGTGTGTGTATGTCAGTGCGTGTGCGCGTGTTTTTGTGTTTGCGTGTGTGTGTATTTGTCTGCGTGTGTGTATGTGAGTGTGAGTTTAAGTGCTTGTATGAGTGTGTATCTGTGAATGTGTGAGTGTGTGTGAGAGAGTGTGAATGTGCGATTGGATACGTCTGTCTGTGCATTTTTATGAATGTTTGCGAGTGCTTGCTGTACCTCAGAGGGTCGCTGCTTATCTCTTATAACATCCCCAAACCCCACCTTCCAACACGCAGTAGAAAGTGGGAAACTGAAAGACAAATATAGGGAAAGCAATTATGTTACGTAGATACCTTTTTCAAAGAACTAACACAATGGACCGGATGGCTTCCAAGATTGGATGATGCTCGGATACAGGATGGGCTAATTTGAAATCTTATTGAAGTATTTTTGAATCTTCCGAATTAATATACATCCCAGAATCAATGCGGAATCTTTCTGCTACACTGGGGTGTTTTGCACTGGAAAAGGAATGGAAAACAAAAGGTGGGTCACAGAAAAGAAACCGGATGTTTTCCCTCTGATAAATTAGAGAGGCAGGACTTTCTTGTGGAAATAGACAGGGAGCCATGGAGACGCCCAGGAAATAAAGAAAGCACCCTGTCCACTCACCATGTTGTCCAAAATACTGACAACATTTGCAAAATGCAAAATAAACTGTTTTCATTTGATTTTGATTTGAGTTGATTCATCATTGTCACATGTATTAGCATACAGTGAAACGTATTGTTTCTTGTGCGCTATACAAAGCATATCGTTCACAGAGAAGGAACGGAGAAAGTGGAGAATGTAGTGTTACAGTCATAGCTAGGGGGTCGAGAAAGATCAACTTAATATCAGGCAGGTCCACTCAAAAAGGCTGCTGGCAGCAGGGAAGAAGCTGCCTTTGAGTCGGTTGGTACATGTTCTCAGAATTTTGTATCATTTTCCAGACAGAAGACGGTGGAAGAGAGAATGTCCAGTGTGCGTGTGGTCCTTGATCATGCTGGCTACTTTTGCCGAGGCATCGAGGTGAAGATTCAGCACTGCTGATGATATTCCACTGTATTTTTATAATCCCAGTATGTAGTGAACGTTAATCAAAATTTAGGGACTTTGCTGAGATTCTCTGAACCTATCTTGTTGATCCTGAAACTTCAGTTGTTGACAAAATTTTAATCTCTTTGTAAATGACAGTTCGTATCTGAAAATCAATTATTCTTCGGTGATGGAAATTCAGAAGAGATTTGTATTTATCGGTAATTCACTCATAATTCGATGTGAAATGGATGAAAATGCAATTCGTGGTGAGTTGACGATAACAACATGGGATTTGATGCTGTGAGCGGTCGGTTGTCTGTCTGAGGTGCAACTTGTTCAACCAATTACAGAATTGAAACACAGCAGGGACTGGACACGGGCAGTGATGCACGAATGTAAGAGAGGCGATGGCCTAGTGGTATTACCGCTGCATTGTTAACCCAGAAAGTGTCCTAAAGTTTTGGTGGTCCAGGATCGAATCCCACCACGGCCTGGGGTCCGTTTTGAATTCACTAAAACAAATCTGGAATTAAGAATCTACTGATAGCCATGAATCGATTGTCAGAAAAGAAATACCTCTTGTTCGCGAATATCCTTTAGGGAAGGAAATTTCCCCTCCTTATCTGGTGTGGACTCTGGAGCCACAGCAATGTGGTTGATTCTCAGCTTCCCTCCAAGAGCAACGAGGGATGGGCAATAAATGCTGGCCCAGCCAGCGACGTGCCCCAGTAATGAATTAAAATAAAAACTTGCGATGGTTTCATTTGATCTTTACACAATAAAATGTGTTTTTATTTCAACCCATTGGTTCACTGCACTGTGTTTTCGAAGTGGCCATATTTTTGAAGAGCCAAATTTTCCCAAAGCTTTCGCTCCTTTTCTTTATTTTTCTCCCTAACTTCGCTGTATTTCAGAGGGCATTTGAGAGTCAACCACATGGCTGTGGGTGTGGGGTCAAATGTAGGCCAGACCAGATGAGGATGGCAGATTTCCTTCCCAAAACCAGTTGGGATTTACTACACTCCGCATTGGTTTAATGGCTAGGACTAGACTTTTAACCCCTGATTTTAGTGAATTCAAATTTCACGATTTGCCTTGGTGGGATTTGATCCCGAGTCCCTTGAGCATCTCCCTGGGCCTTTGGATTAATCGTCTGGTGATAATTCCATTGTGCCATTGTCTCTCATATCCATGATATGGATAGAGATGTCGGCGTAAGACTGAGGTGGGCACAGTAAGAAGTCTCACAACACAGGTTAAGATCCAACAGGTTTATCTGGAAACACGAGCTTTCGGAGCGCTGCTCCTTCCTCAGGTGAATGGAGAGCTAGGTTCACAAACACGGCCTATAAAGTCAGAGACACAATTACAAGATAATGGTTGGACTGTGGGACTGTACACGTAATCAAGTTTTTTACAGGTACAGACAATGCGAGTGGGGTGAGGGATAATCACACATTAAAGAGGTGTGAATTGTCTCAAGCCAGGACAGTTAGGATGATTTTGCAAACACAGGCCAAATGTTGGGGGATACATGTAGTGTGACATGAACCCAAAATTACAGTTGAGGCTGTCCTCCTGCATGCGGTACTTCGCTATCAGTTTGTGCTCGGCGATTCTGCATTGTCATGTGTCTTGTCGGCCGTCCAGGAGAATGCTTACCCGTGATTATCCCTTGCTCCACTCTCATTGCCTGTACCTGTAAAGACTTGATTTCCTGTAAAGACTCGCATTCCAACCATTGTCCTGCAATTGCGACGCTGTCTTCATAGGCCGTGCTTGTGAACCCACCTCTCCAATCACCTGAGGAAGGAGCAGCGCTCCGAAAGCTCGTGATTCCAAATAAAGCTGTTGGACTTTAACCTGGTGTTGTGGGATTTCTTACTGGCCCCTCATACCATAATAAAGATTCATTTCCATGACAACACTATTATCATTGTACTATGCAACTACCAGGATGGTAGAATGTAATCATTATGGTGCTTTGCGTTTTTCAGTTTTGTAATTCACATGTTACTAAATCCAATTTTGTCAGGCTTTGCAAGAAAGTTTTTAGTTGGCGATAGAGGGTTTCAGTGCTCCTGGTTCCTCTGCATCGGAGTCACATCAGTCTAAGCATTTCCACCTTGTTTACTCTTCAATCAAAAGGTACAATCAAATGAGGTTCAGTGCAACATTTGCAGTTTCTGGTGAACTATATTGTAAAATTCATCTCCCAGCTACTGGCCAACAAAATGCATTGCCGATTTAGATGAGCTTTTGACTTTCCCGTTCTTGTGAATGTGAACTTTGATTATATTATAAACAGAAATGTCGGAGAAACTCAGCACCTTTTGCAGATCCGTGGAGACATAAACACCTTGTTCTTGTCACCAATATTACCAGGGACAATTCAAAAATGGACAAACCTTAGATAAGGGAAACGAATTTACCAAGTAAAAGCAGATAGATGCATACGGAGAGACAGAGAGAGAGAGAGGGAAATAGAGTGAGTGAGGGAATGAAATAGGGAAGGATGGATAGAAATGAAGACAGATAGAAAAACAGATAAATGGATAGAGGAAAGAGTATACAGATGGGTGGGCAAATGGATGGAGGGACGGACTGACGGAGGGATCGATGGATGGATGAACGGATGGATTGACGGACGGATCAATGGATGACTGCAGGACAATGGAGGATGTACAGACGGATGGGTAAATGGATGGATGGATGGATGGATGGATGGATGGATGGATGGATGGATGGATGGATGGATGGATGGATGGATGGATGGATGGATGGATGGGTGGATGGATGGCTGGATGGTTGGATGGATGGGTGGGTGGATGGATGGGTGGATGGATCGGTGAATGGATGTTCTGATGGACAAACAGACGGATGGATGGATGGACGGATGGATGGACGGACGGATGGACGGACGGGCGGATGGATGGACGGACGGGCGGGCGGACGGGCGGGATGGACGGACGGATGGATGGACGGACCGGCGGATGGATGGAATGGTGGACAATGAACAGTCGACTGTCGGGTACAGAATGAGGAAATGAGGGCCTCAATGTTTCTGTGCACTCCTTCACAAATTAATTTAAAGTTAATCTCATTACCAGATTCCCTCTCGAGATTCCAGCACCCATCAGGAAATTATCCCAAATTCTACTCTGCAATGCAACAGCTTCACCTCCACCCCCACGGCCCGTCAGTCTGAAGAATATACCTCTCTGCCTGCATGTATTTGTCTTTCTATCCATCTTCCCACGTTTCTTTCAAGGTTCACCCTTTATTATTTCGTGACAGCCATCTTACAGGATACATGAAAGTCTGTGGAAATCCATGCACGTTATACCAAATGCGTTCTTTTTTATTGTCCATTCGGATACTTCTTCCAAAATAATCTCCATTATCCCTGTTAAACATGATTGCACTTCCACAACTCGCTGCTCGCTGTCCTAAGATGAATGATCAGATCAATCCCAAGATGGGGTGCAATGCCTTCTCCTGTCAGTTTGGATCTTGTTTGTCTCCCTTGCGGGGACCTTAAAACGGATTCAATCAGATTTTGAATTTGATTTTTGGACCAAGCAAGGAATGGATTTGGGGTTTCCCTGTCCATTCTGAACATTGGCTTTGTAACTATAAGGATGGAGAAGAAAATAAAATAAAATAAATAACTAATAACTAGGAAATAGTCGTAAATTTCACTTCGGATAATAGATGATAAACGTGTGTCCTCCACTCACTACATACTTAATTCTTCATAATTCCCAAACTGATTTTCAGATGGATGCAACTTTCAAGGTACAGCGTTTTGTTCGGACGGATCGAATTAATGTTGAGTTCCTTGTTAGGGTTAGTGATATGGAGAGGATTAAAATATGGCTTATCGCTGGTGTTACGGTTAGTGTTTGGTTTATTGCAAGGGTTAGCGTGAGGGTTAATGTTAGCACGAGGCTTAGGTCAGGGATAAGATTAGTGTTGCGGTTATTTTCGGGCGATGCAGTCAGAAAAAAATGGTTTCGAAATTGGAAAGGGGGGAAAGTGATATAGGATCCAGATACACACATAATTGATACAAAGTTTAATTAAACCATAAATACAAAAAAAACCCCAGACCATGTGGGTGACGCCCAAGTAAATCGATTTGAAAAGTTGAAGGTCTATGTTGAAATATCATCACCGTTAGTTAGGGGAACACTTGTACTCCTGTGAATGACTCTGATGTTCACATTATTGAATTAATATAGAGCGATTGGGGAATTTGCGACGAGGAAACTTTATTGGGATTTTACCTGAACAGAGATTGTATAATGATCAGGAAAGGTGGAACAGGTTGAGGCTCTTTCGTTTAAACATGACACCGAGACAGTTAAGATGTTGAAGCATAACTGACGAATGCAGAGACTGTGCAATTAACAATCACAAGAAGTTTATTATTTATTAGTGTCACAGGTAGGCTGGCATTAACACTGCAATGAAGAATAAATAAATGTGAAAGTTTTGAAGCAAAAATAAACGTTGTTAGCAAATAACCAATAATAGGAGGAAAATGTTAATATCCACCTCTCTCAGATGAGACACTTCCACTGACAAGATGTTGACTGGAGTTGATCTGAACGGCGCAGATACACCGAGCTCCGCTGCTCCAAGATTCCGCCGGGAGAATTATGTAACTTCTGATTGTATAAGTTCCATCTGGATCGATTGCACCAGAATCAATCCTGCCCTCCATAAGCCGCCCAGACACATTCCAGTGGATGGCGCAGTTATTTGAATCCACACTCTTCACCAAACATACCAAAGGGACCATTTCCACCTGGGGAATTTCAACCAGTGGCGGAGTTAAGAGATAGATGATTGGGGTTCCCGGAGGAGTAAGATTCAGGCACTATTGAACATACGTTTCTTGGTGATTCATGATAAAATGAGAAAATAATATTTTTTGTTCCTGTAATGAGCAATGTGGAGTCGCTTCCAAACATAGAAGACATCCCACTGAACTGCTCAGCTGCACAGCAATACAGCCCCGAGTCATTGGCCCGGATTACAGCGATGGCTTGGGAATAGAGAGTCAATTTGTCATTACCGTCTCCTGAAAATCTCCCGTTTGAAGGGTTGCTTTTTGTCACGGTGTAAACAAGCTGTAGATGCTCACGTTGGCGCCGTTTATACTAACGGACAACTCCCCCTGCCAATCAGCCCGTGTGACAATGCACCTTGTAGGTGCATCCAAGCGACAGAGTCTGGATCGCCAGGGTCTGGGACAAAACTGCCTGAGATACAATACCTGAGAGAGACAAGGTTATCACTACCTGTTCTGCTACGGCAGGAAAGAGAACATTATTGCTCTGAAGAATGGGCTACAACAAAATATAAAATACACCATCCTTTCATCAATAAATCACACTGAGTTCAAATGTTGACAGTTAGATTTGAATCAATAATCGGAACAAGGGAGGAAGAGAAACAATGCACAAGCAATGAAGAGTAATTTGTTTTGTTAATTGCAGCGCAACGGCTGCAATTGCAAGGTTGGAAAGGAAGGAAACAAATTTCACCCGTTAGAGCGAGGGTCAATGTGATACTGACACAGAGCATGGATTTGCTGCCGTGGTTTGGGGAATAACCCACTGTGAGAATGCGTGGAAAACCAGCAACAGCACATCACCCGCGCCATCATCACCCCCTCACTTCACATCCCACCCTTACACCACCCAAACCCAACCACCCTCTTAGGCTGATTGGCCATGCTAAGTTGCCCCTTTGCGTCCAAAGATGCGTCAGTTAGATGGATTGGCTCAGGTAAATTGCCCCTATCCGCCCAAAGATGAGTTGGTTAAGTGGATGATCCCTTAATGTCCAAAGACGTGCGATTAGCTGCGGCTATGGAGATGGGGCCTGGGTGGGATTGTTATCAGTGCTCACTGGGTCGAATGGCCTCCTTCTGCACTGTAGGGATTCTATGGTTCTATGATTCTGCTAACTGGTGCCTGAGGGTCTTTTACCTCCCAAAAGGGCAGATTGGCTGTTTCTGTTGACCATCTCTTCTGAGACATTGGAGAATAGGGACATGTCAGTGATTTGGATCAGGAGGAGTGAATTCCTTCAACAGGAAATTATTTATTTTTAGTGCCATAAGTAGGCTTGCATTTACACTGCAATGACGTTGCTGTGAAAATCCCCGAGTCACCACACTCCGTCATCTGTTCGGGTATACTGAGGGAGAATTAAGCATGGCCATTGCCCCTAACTAGCACGTCTTTTGGACTGTGGGAGGAAACCACATCCCCCGGAGGAAACCCACATAGACACGGGGAGAATGTGCAGACTCCACACAGACATTGACTCAAACCAAGAATGGAACCGGGTCCCTGGCGCTGTGAGGCAGATATGTGCCACCGTGTCGTTCTGTGCGATTAGCTTTCTACTTAGTGGGCTATTCCATTGGTCTTAACCCAGCGCCGAAACAATTCTGAATGAGAAATAAAGAAGTCACAAACCTGGAAGAAGATGCAGCAACGCAAAGATGATAAACCAGTTCATGGCCTGCTGTTGTTGTGAGTTTTCGAAGCCTCTTCACTTGCGTGTCTCTGTGTTGGGTCTCGCTGCTTGCAATAATGACAAATGCATGCCTTGCAGGCATTGGTATTAAAAATAGCTCACTGGAAAATTCAGGCTCTGCAACTATTGGCTAAGGGCTTCCTGTTTCCATGTTAAGTACCAAATGAGAAGCGTTGTCATTAATTCATCCAGAAAACAACGATGCATTCAGGCTTTAGGAGAACGCATACCAGTTTGAATCATAGAATCCCCACAGTGCATAAGAGGCCATTCTGTCCATCAAGTCTGCACCGTATCTCTGACAGATAGAGAGAGTCATCTAGACAATCTATACATCTTGGGACACTAAGGGACAATTTAGTATGGTCAATCCACACAACCCGCACATCTTTGGAGTTTGCGAAGGAACCGGAGCAGCCAGAGGAAACTCAAGCAGAAACGGGGATAACTCCACATAGATTGTCTCCCGAAGCTGGGATCAAACCCAGGTCCCTGGCGCTGTGAGGCAGCAGTGCGAACCACTGTGCCATACTTCAATATAATAATAGGAAGACAGATTATTACTTGAATCGATGCAAATTGGGAGAGGTGGATCATCGTGTGTCCTCGTGCATAATTTGCTGAAAGTAAGCGTGCAGGTACAGCAGACAGTAAAGAAGGCAAACTGCATGTTGGCCTTCATAGCGAGATGATTTGAGTATTGGGTTGGAGATGTTTTGCTGCAATTGTGTAGGGCATTTGGAGGACACACTGGATTGTGTGCAGTTTTGGTGTCCATATCTGAGGAAGGATGTCCTTGCTATAGAAGGATTGCAGCGAAGATATACCAGGCTGACTCCTGGGATGGCCGGAATTTCATATGAGGAGAGAATAAGTCGGTTTGGATTATATTCACTGGAGTTTAGAAGAGTGAGAGGGGATGTCATAGAAACTTATAAAATTCTAACAGGGTGGATTCAGAAAGAATGTTCCCAATGGTGAGAGAGCCCAGAACTAAAGGTCATAATTTGATGATAAGGGGTAAACCTCTGGAACTGAGTTGGGGGGAAATCTCTTCACCCAGTGAGTGGCGAATGTGTGGAATTTACTATCACAGAAAGTGGTTGAGGCCTGAACGCTTTCTGATTTCAAGAAGAAATTAGATATAGCTCTTGTGGCGAAATGCATCAAGGGATATGGGGGTTGGCGGGGTGGGGGGGGGGGGGCGGCAGAATATTGAATCCGCTGCTCAGCCATGATCAAAATGAATGTCAGGGCAGGTTCGAAGGGCCGAATGGCCTACTCTTGCTTCTAGTTTCTATGCTTCTATGTTTCCATGTTTCCTTAAACACGGAATGCAAACTGTGGTCCCGTTATTTAAGAAGGGTAGGAAGGATAACCCAGGTAATTATAGGCCGGTGAGCTTGACGTCCGTGGTAGGGAAGTTGTTGGAGAGGATTCTTAGAGATAGGACATATGCGCATTTAGAAAGGAATAAACTCATGAACGAAAGTCAGCATGGTTTTGTGAGAGGGAGGTCATGCCTCACGAACCTGGTGGAGTTTTTTGAAGAAGTGACCAGAATGGTTGACGAGGGAAGGGCCGTGGATGTCGTCTACATGGACTTTAGTAAAGCGTTTGACAAAGTACCTCATGGTAGGTTGGTGCAAAAGGTTGGATTTCATGGGATAAAGGGGGAGGTGGCTAGATGGGTGGGGAAGTGGCTTGGTCACAGAAGACAGAGGGTGGTCGTGGAAGGGTCTTTTTCCGGCTGGAGGCCTGTGACTACTGGTGTTGGATTGGAAAACTGCACACAATCCAGGTGTGTCGTCCAAATGCCCTACACAATTGCAGCAAAACATCTCCAACCCAACACCACAGTTTGCCTCCTGGACTTGCAGGCTGTCCTGTCTGGAGACAATACACATCTCTTTAACCTGTGCTTAATGCTCCCTCCACCCACATTGTCTGTATCTTTAAGATCTGGCTGGCTGTGGGGATTCACATTCTAATCAATATTCTGTAACTTGATTTTTGTGTCTCTGTGCCCTGTTTGGGAGCACATTTCCACTCCATCTGACGAAGGAGCAGCGCTCCGAATGCTAATGGTGTTTGCTACCAAATAAACTTGTTGGGCTTTAACCTGGTGTTGTTAAAACTCTTACTGTGTTCACCCCAGTCCAAAGCCGGCATCTGCAAATCACGTTTGCACAGACCAGCCCACTGCTAAATTTGTCTACTTTCAGGTGTAGAATTGGTGCAAGGTATATCAATTTTTTTACCCCATTAAGTCCTTGAATCCAGTTATAGTCTATCTAGGAAACTAATAATCACTCTCCATCCACTATCGATTCTATACAAGTGTGAGGTTTTAGAAGATGGTTAATGGTATTTGCTACCAAATAAACCTGTTGGACTTTAACCTGGTGTTGTTTAAACTCTTCCTGTGTTCACCCCAGATTCTGCCGGCATCTCCACATCATGGCTAGTGGTGTTCCGGAGGGCTCTGTATTGGGACCTCTGCTGTTTGTGATTTATATAAACGATCTGGAAGAAGGTGTAACTGGGGTGATCAGTAAGTTTGCGGACGACACGAAATTAGCTGGACTTGCAGATAATGAGGAAAATTGTCAGAGGCTACAGATGGATATAGATAGGCTGGAAATTTGGGCAAAGAAATGGCAGATTGAGTTCAATCCAGATAAATGCGAAGTGATGCATTTTGGTAGAGCTAATGTAGGGGGGAGCTATATGATAAGTGGCAGAACCATAAAGGGTGTAGATACGCAGAAGGACCTGGGTGTGCAAGTCCACAGATCGTTGAAGGTGACATCACAGGTGGAGAAGTTGGTGAAGAAGGCACATGGCATGCTTGCCTTTATAGGACGGGGCATAGAGTATAAAAGTTGGGGTCTGATGTTTTTATAGAAAAAATATTTTGCAGATGTATAGAACGTTGGTTCGTCCACATTTGGAATACTGCGTCCAGTTCTGGTCGCCACACTACCAGAAGGACGTGGAGGCTTTAGAGAGAGTGCAGAGGAGGTTTACCAGGGTGTTGCCTGGTATGGAGGGGCCTAGTTATGAGGAGAGATTGGGTAAACTGGGGTTGTTCTCACTGGAAAGACGGAGGATGAGGGGAGATCTACTGGAGGTGCATAAAATTATGAAAGGCATAGAAAGGGTGAACGGCGGGAAGCTTTTTCCCAGGTCGGTGGTGATGTTCACGAGGGGTCATAGGTTCAAGGTGAGGGGGAGAGGTTTAACACGGATATCAGAAGGACATATTTTACACGGAGGTTGGTGAGGGCCTGGAATGCGCTGTGAGGCAAGGTGGTGGAGGCGCGCACACTGGGAACGTTTAAAACTTATCTAGATAGCCAAATGAACGGAGTGGGAATGGAGGGATACAAAAGAATGGCCTATTTGGACCAGGGAGCGGCACGGACTTGGAGGGCCGAAGGGCCTGTTCCTGTGCTGTATTGTTCTTTGATCTTTGTTTGTATGTGGAATGCCAGGCGTGGTTTCAACACTGGACTGCCAAATCGTGTTTTACCATTATATTGCAAACATATTGTCATCTATGTTCACATCAGCCAGATTCAGCCTGATGTGCCGTGATTATACTGAATGGCGGAGCAGGCCTGGAGGGCCTCTGTTCCTATTTACTATGTTTCTGTACCATTTAGTTTTTTTTTGCTTTATCCGAATTTTAATATTTTCTGTTACCTGTACGAGTGAAGCAATTTGCTTTGAACATCAACATATTTAAATTGCAAAGCTTTACAACATTCTAGTTTGCCATTAGAACTCAAATGATCAACCTCACACTTACCCCCATTTACTCCACCTGCCAGTTCTCTGCCTGTTCACTCATCTTGTCTATTTCTGTTTGCAGCCTCTTTGTGTCATCCAAACAGTTTGACTTCCTATAGAGCTTCATTTGCTCGGCAATTAGTCTCATGGTCCCTTCAACTAAGGAATGAATGTGGATTTCAAACAGCACGGTGCCTTGCAATACTCCACCAAAAACAACCTTCCATCGTGACAATGCCCAGGTGTGGTCTCACCATAGCCTGTATGATGTACTAGTAAGTAATTTGTATGTCAAAGCACAACGATTAGGACTGCTGCCTCGAAGCACGAGGGAACCCGCATTCAATTCCAGCCTCGTGCGACTGTCTGTTTGGAGTTTGCACATTCTCCCCCGTGTCTGCGTGGGTTTCCTCCGGATGCTCCTGTTTCCTTCCACATTCCTAAGATGTGCGGGTTAGGTCGATTGACCATGCTAAATCGCCTCTTAGTGTCCAAAGGTGTGTCGGTTACCTTTCTTGGCCATGCTAAATTGTTCTTTAATGTCAGGGGGACAAGCAGGGTAAATATGTTGGCTTACAGGATAGGGCCTGGGTGGGATTGCGGTCGGTGCACGCTCAGTGCGCCGAAAAACCTCCTTCTGCACTGTAGGGATTCTATGGATTTTAAACCTTTGCAAAAAACGACCAACGTGTAGTTGCCACTGTATTGTTGTACTTGAATCTTAACCTTCTCTTATCCGTCTCTACGAACACGCAAATCGATCACCGAATATCAACATCTCCTGGCGCTAAAGTTTTGAAAAATATTCTTCCATTTAGTTATTTTCCGATCACAGTTATCAATACATGTGACAAAGGGCAGAGAAATAGTCCTTTTGGCACTATCAGTTCATGCTGGTGTTGATTATCCAATCGAGAATTGCATCTTTTTACCATTGAAGTCCACCCATATTTGCCCTCTGTTCATTTCTCGCTTTCCAATTTGCCTCATTCCCGTTTCCTTCATTAGCCCCTATGGCAGTGAGTTCAAAATTCTTACCATTCACCATGAAAATAAGTTCCTCTGGAATTCCAGACTGGATTAGATGCTGAGTATTTTACATTGTTGGCTTCAGATTATGTTATCCTCTGCGGCAATAATGCTTCTAAATGATGCTGGGACATATGTGGTTCCTTTGGAGCGTTCTGCTCCCGTTGGACGTTTCCTTAGAACAAAGTAACTGGTCAGCAGCCATATTCTCGACAACAGGTGATGCATTTCTCAGGAGCTCCCATTACACAAAACAAAAAGTAATATGAATAGGAGGAAACAATGCAGCTGCTCGAACCAGCTCTGTCACTCAGTCAGATCATCCTTGATTTTTTTTTTAATCAAACTTGCACTTTCCTGTTTGATCCCCATTATCGTGTCACATGAGACCAGAGATCATAATTCTGTCCACCTTCGCCGTTAATTGACCTAACAGTATCGCAGCCACATCCAATATTGTAGGTGGCGCTGCTCACAGACATTCCCTCGCCACGAGTTAACTCTGTTCGACGCCAGCCACGGCAGGCGGCGCTGTTGGCAGACACCACGTCGACAGGAGGTGACTCTGCGCACAGTCAGTCCCATTTTAATGGTTACTCTTAAAGAGTCACTGTTTCTATAGTTGCTGAATATGTTCAAGCTCTTTATGTAGGTAATCCTGTTCACTGTCACTCTCTCCACAGAAGCTGAACGGTTCCATCAAATCCGCTTTTAACATTTCCCCTTTCCCAGGATGAAAATGCAAGATTTTCCAGACTCTCCACACAACAGAAGGTTGCATTCCTGGTGCCATGATAGTACAGAGGGATAGGGGTATAGAGGGATATGGGCCGAATGCGGGCAATTGGGATTAGTTTCGGGCTTTTTTTTAAAACAAGGGCGGCATGGACAAGTTGGGCCGAAGGGCCTGTTTCCAGGCTGTAAAGCTCTATGACTCTATGACTCTAAATCACATTTGAGCACTTCCGACGGCCGTGACAACCTCCCGGTGATGTGGGTCCATAATTGAGATGAGGTGAGAGTGACAGCCGTTGGCATCAAGGCCGCATTCGGCAGAGTGTGGCATCAAGGAACCCCAGCGAAACTGGCATCAATGGGTATCAGGTGGTTAGAGTCATACCTGGCACATAGGAAGACGGTTGTGGTTGTGGAGGGTCAGTCATCTCAGCTCCAGGACATCTCTGCAGGAGTCCCTCAGGGTAGTGCCCTAGGCCCAACAATCTTCAGCTGCTTCATCATTGACTTTCCCTGCACCATAAGGTCAGAAATAAGGATGTTCACTGAATATTGCACAATGTTCAGCACTCCTCTGATACTGAAGCAGTCCATGTTCAAATACAACAAGATCTGGACAATATCCTGGCTTGGGCTGACCAGTGACAAGTAACATTCGTGTCACACAAGTGTCAGGCAATGAACACCACCAACAAGACAGAATCTAACCACCACACCTTGACATTCAATCGTGTAATCGTCACTGCATCCCTCACTGAAAACGTCCTTGGGGTTACCATTGAACAGAAACTCAACTCAGTCACCACACAAATACAATGGATACCAGAGCAGGTCAAAGGCTTGGAATACTGCGGCAAGTAACTTACCTCCTGACTCCCCAAAGCCTATCCAGCATCTACAAGGCATAATCAGGAGTGTTATGGAATGTTCCCCACTTCCCTGGACGGGTGCAGCTTCAACAACACTCAGGAGGCTTGACACCATCCAGGACAAAGCAGCCCGCTTGATTGGCACCACATGTACAAACATTCAATCCCTCCATCACCGACGCTCAGTAGCAGAAGTGTATACTATCTGCAAGATGCACTGCAGCAATTCACCAAAGGTCTTTAGACAGCACCTTCGAAACCCACGACCGTTTCCATCTAGAAGGACAAGGGCGGCAGATAAATGAAAATACCACAACCTGCAAGTTCCCCTCCAAACCACTCACCATCCTGACTTGGAAATATATCGCCATTTCGTCATAGTGGCTCGGTCAAAATCCTGGAATTCCCTCCCGAACAGCATTGTGCGTCAACCCACAGAACAGGGACTGCAGCGATTCAAGAAGGCAGCTCACCACCACCTTCACAAGGGCAGCTAGGGATGGACAATAAATGCTGGCCAGCCGCTCGTGTCCCACGAATGAATGCAAAATAGAATTATAAACATGTGCGCAATTCCCCAGCTTTGAAATGACGTGAGTTTTCAAAGACTTACACATAAGTTGTTGCCTGAGTCTTCAATTCCTCTGTAGAGAAACGAGTTCAATTTTTTTTCCAACGATATCTCAATTCATCCTGCCAACTTCAATGTTTCAGTGTCTCTTGTTCTGTTTCTCTCCAACCTTGCATCCTCTTTTAAGTATTTGCTTCTTGAACTCTTCATAAAATAAAGTATCACTTCATTCTTCGAGGTAAATTTGGATCAGCTAACTGGCTGTTCATGTCCACCTGAAGTCAATAAGACCATATGACTATTAGATGTAGGAGCAATTTTAGGCCATTCGGTCCATTGCGTCTGCTCCGCCAGTCGATCATGACTGATCGGTTTCTCATTCCCATTCTCCTGCCTTTTCCCTATAACATTTGATCCCCTTACAAATCAAAAATGCATCTATCTGTTAAATATACTCAATGATCTGGCCTCCACAGTCTTCTGTGGCAATGCATTCCACAGATTCACGACCCTCTGGCTGAAGACATTCCATCACATCTTGGATCTTATTAATCGTCCCGTTATACTCTAGCTGTGACCTCGGATTCTAGTCTTTCGAGCTAATGGAAAAGTCTTCCCCACGTCCACTCTATCCAGGGCTTTTAGTATATTGGAAGTTTCAATGTTATTCCCCCATCACCCATTTAAACTCCATTGAGTACAAACCCATAGTCCTCAAATGCTCTCCATACTTCAAGCTTTTCCTTCCAGGGATCATTCCCGCGAACCTCCTTTGGGCACTCTCCAAGGCCAGCACATCCCTCCTTAGGTACGGACCACAAAATTGCTCACAATATTCCAAATGTGGTCTGACCAGAGCCTTATAGAGCCTCAGCAATACATGTTTTTGTATTCTTTTCCTCTCGAAATGAATCCTAACATTGCATTTGCCTTCCTAACTACCAACTCAATCTACAAGCCAACCTGAAGATAATTCAGAACTCAGACTCTCAAATTCCTGTGCGTTTCCGATTTTTGAATTCGCCCCCGCCCCCCCCCCCCCCCCGCGCAGCCATTCAGAAAATAGTCCATGCCTCTATTCTTCCTGCCAACGTGCAAAACGTCACACTTTCCCAAATTGTGTCCCATCAGCCACTTCAATATCAATGTGTCTCATCATTTACTGCCTTTGCAAGTTTAATATCATTTGAGAGCGTTATAATCATGTCTATTCAACCAAGCTCAGGTCAGTACCATGTAAGAAAAAGTACTGCCCTCCTTCGAAATCTACTGGAAACCTCCATTAATCTGAGACAGATCTGTTTACAACTAATCTCTGCTTTCACCTTGGCCAATCTTGCATTGAGGGTTCTTCTTTCCGTTCATCCTATGCTATTTGTAACAAGTCGATGATGTGAAGTTTGTAAAATGCGGATCTATTGTGAAGACATTCGCTGCCTCTGGGAAACCTCCTGTTTGATTTGATTTGATTTATTATTGTCAAATGTATTGGTATACAGTATTGTTTCTTGTGCGCTGCAGAGACGAAACATACCATTCATAATGTACACAGGGGAGTAGGAAAAGCGAGGGTGCAGAATATAATGTTACAGTCATAGCTATGATGTACAGAAATATCAATTTGAAATTGAATATAATCATAGAATCCCTACCGGCACATCGAGTCTGCCAATCCCACCCAGGCCTATTCGCGTAACCCTCAGTTCCCCCGCTAATCCCCCTGACACTCGTGTCAATTTAGCATGGCCAATCAACCTAACGCATTTTTGGACTGTGGGAGGAAACCGGGGCACCCGGAGCACCCGGAGGAAACCCATGCAGACACGGGGAGAAATTGTAAACTCCACACAGACTGTATCTGGTAGGATCATTCAATTTCCAACAATATGATTATTATCTGGTTCTATCAGAGTCACCCAGTAAAGGTAACGATTGCATAAAATCATGATGCAGTGAAGTCCTCATGGTTTACAAGTTGTTTCACACATCCTCACACAATCTCATGCAATGACGAGACTGAGTACATGAATGAGATAGAAAATCTGGAGAACTGG